>NW_027643597.1:0-47167 GCF_032717465.1 Coenobita brevimanus
ACTCATCTCCAGCATCTCTCAACGTTGCTCCCATAATGCACCAGTGACGTCACACTTCAAATTAAATATTTACTTATTAAATTTTAAGAAGAAAATTTCGTGAATATATTATCTGTCTTTTAAACATTAATTTTCGTGCAAACTGAATAGAGAGGTAAGTAAAGTGTTTCTTGTTAAATTAAAAGATAACCCCATGAATCAGTGGCATCATCATCTCTCTCTCTGAAATTCCATACAGAGTACCAGAGTAGGATCACTGTTTACTGTCCTGCCGATATATCTCTACAGTTTTACAAGGGGATTTAAAAATAAATGGCCTGGTGGTGGTGGCAGGGGATAAAATTTTTGCGATACCAGTCTCTAATCTGCTGCCATTCCCTATAGAACCTGAGCATAATAGACGAGAAATTAGCCCAGGTTGATGCAGCAATTCTTAACTCAAAATTGCCCCAAGAACAACTTTCTGAAGTTTGTCAAACATTTCATGCAACACCCTGTATGGGAAACTTGGATAAAATATTGGTGATATAATTCCCTAACTGTGTGCCATTCCCAACAAAATCTGAGCAGTCCTAATGAGTCCACGCTTTAAAGGTTAGGTTGAAACAGGGATGTGTCATGTCTCCATATTTGTTCAATCCGTAGATGGATGGGGTAATAATGAGGTACAAGTTAGGGTAGTGGAGGTTGGAGTGGCCCTGGTGAGAAAGGGTAGTGTTTGGAAACTCCTTGTACTGTTGTTTGCAGATGATACTGTGTTGTTGAGTGAAGACGAAGGAGAGCTGCAAGGCTTGGTGGATGAGTTTGGGAGAGTGTGTAAGAAACGGAATCTAAAGGTGAATGTAGGGAAGAGTAAAGTGATGGTCTTTGAGACTCAGAGGTGAATTCAGTGAATGTACAGCGAGGTTGGATGGTGAGGAATTGGAAAATGTGAGTACGTTTAAGTACTTGGGTAGTGTGATGAGTAAGGATGGAGGTTTGGAGGGTGAAGTGCTTGAAAGGGTACAGCAGGGAAGAAAGGTTGCTGGTTCTTTGAAAGCTGTGATAAGAAACAGGAAGTGAGCATGGAAGTGAAAAAGTTACTACATGACAGTATTGTGATACCAACTCTAACGTATGCAAGTGAAGCTTGGACGTTGTTGGAAGGACACAAGTCAAGAGTGAGAGCAGTGGAAATGAGTTATTTAAAAGGAGCCTGTGGAGTCACATGGAGAGACAGGCTGACGAATGAGGATATAAAGGAGCGTTGTGGTGTTCATGTGGATGTGATAGGAAGCGTTAGGAGAACACACTGAGGTGGTTTGGCCATGTGGAGAGGATGGAGGGTGAAAGGCTGACGAAGAGAATGTATGTGAGTGAGGTGGAGGGGGAAGAGAGGGGAGGGGGAGGCCGTGGATGAGATGGAGGGATGGGGCGGAGAGCGATCTGAGTGCGCGGGGTGTGAGTTGGGAGCAGGGCAGTGAAATGGCGGGGGACAGGGCGACTTGGAGGCGATTTGTTTGTGGCCACCCCAAACGGGATTGAGGCGTCTGGCAATAGATAGAGATAGATAGAAGATTAAATAACTAAAGCTAACACTGATTTGAACTAATACACATCTGGTCCACAGGTCGTGCTGGAGTCTGCTGCCTTGTTGCTGCTTCCTTGCCATACTGGTCATACCCTGCTGAAGTTTGGTCTGCCCTGCCGTGAGAAGCCTGACGGTGGTGTGGTGTCTTCCTCTACTCTGAGATGCCTGGTGGTGTGGTGGTGGTGGTGGTGGTGGTGGTGGTGGTGGCGGTGGCGGCGGCGGCGGCGGCGGCAGGGTGTCGTGTCTTCCCCAGCCGTGAGATTACTTGCTGCTGCTGCTGGTGATCTGTCCTGACCTGCCGAGAGAAGCCTGGTGGTGATGGTGTGATCTGCCTTGCAAGTCCAGGATGTTCTGTGGACAAATGCTACTTTTGAATGCATATTTTATATTGCTGTCTCTGTTAATGTATTTTGTACTGAAGTATTAATAATGAAAACTTAAATTTTCTGTCTTGTTTCATTACCTTTTTAACTGTGGCTTTGACTTAATATAGGTGATAAGTATATTGCGCTCTGCAGTCTTGTGTGTTCTGGGGACGGCTTTTGTGATGAGCTAAGACATTCTGATCGCTTCACCAAATTACTGCTCAGCCGTGTGATCAGTGGACATAAAAGATTATACAATACAATGATATACAGCTAAGCATAAAAAAGGTTATGGGAATTCTCCACCATGCAATCAATGGACCTAAATTAAAGCCTATATTATAAAGCTAAGCCTGAAGAGGGTTGTGGGAAATAGATAATGATGCAGGGTAGACACTGGTAATGTTCACTGAGCCGTGCCCGCAACACACAAGAACTGGGTGGCGTAATATATGGACCACCTTGTATAATGAGAGGCCGTAAGTGTGTGCTGACTCACAAACTTGCCACCAATGCCCCGTCATAACTATTACTGTGTCTTGTAGGAAGCACAAAGAAAACAGGCCACAGAATACCTCCTTGTCTCTTGTTCCTCCTACACAAACATACACGCCTTTCACTTTAACTTGGCACAGAGTTTTATTTAAAGCATACCAGAATGTCAGGCAGATCAGTAGCAGAAGTAGACAATACTACAGCCCTACATTCTTTCCACAGCACTCATTCGTGACTAACATCATATTCTAGTGATAACTATCGCTACTACTCGGCAAACTGTATGGAAACTATAAGCTATCTGTCTATCCATCTATCTATAGCCAGACGACTTAATCCCGTAAGAGGTGGCCACAAACAAGTGGCCTCTATGCCACCCTGTCCCCTGTCATTATGCATCACTCCCCCTAATTCACACACCCTCTCTCATATACATCCCAACTCCATCCTCCACTTATAAGTAATACATTAAAACAACCGTGAATTACTGCCGCACAAGCTGAGCCGTAATCATATCCAACACAAACACGAAGGAGCTTTAAAGAACAGAAAACAATACCTTGATAGCAGAAGACACTAAGACCACAAGTACTGACAGCCTACACCAAGAAACATAACTAATTTCAGTCAGAGACCAAGTGAATATGAGAGGCACACAGTTCATCACTTCAGCTCAAGATCCGTCCCACCTTTGTAACCTTATGTTGCGTCATCCTCTCCACAAACAAAATCGAACAACCGCCCAACACTACACAGAGTATCTTTGCAACATATCCCCTCCTCCACCCGAACTCTACACTTCCCAGACACATTCACAAACTCACAAACACCCCAGCCAGCCAAAACTTTCTGCCAAACACATACATAAACACACAGACACCCCAGCCAGCCAAAACTTTCTATACCAAACACATACATAAACATGCAAACACCCCAGCCAGCCAAAACTTTATATACCAAACACATACATAAACACACAGACACCCCGGCCAGCCAAAACTTTCTATACCAAACACATACATAAACACACAGACACCCCAGCCAGCCAAAACTTTCTACCAAACAGCATCCTTCATGTGCCACCACCAGACATACACCCTTCAGACACTACCGAACCCAGAGATACGAGTACACCAACCTTCCCTGCTACAATACTAACACAAAATATAACACACATACAATCCCCTGTGATCATACTGCAAAGTGGCACCCCCACACCACAGCACACCCACTCACTTCCTGCACCACACCACCACAACACAGACAATCCTTCAACATAACACTGGGTTCACATCCAGAGGAGCCTAAGATGTAATAAGAACAACAAAAACAACTCAGGCCAAGTTAAACTGAAACGAGTATAGTTACGATAGGAAAATTATTTCAAGTTATTTTGTAAGCGCTTCGGGTACACAAAGTTACAAGGCCACAGGGAACGGACTGCATACCGAGGGTTATAATACTGTGGCGGCTTAAGGGGCTTTATACCACCTTTTCTTCAGTGATTTATTGTTCAAGCGAGCGAGCGAACAGGGCAAGCGAGCGAGAACACTATATGACATGGTATAATAGGGTGGCAGAGAACAGCGCCAAGACTGTGTTGTCTAGGAAACTATTAAAGCAACAACGGATCTATGGACAGCATTAGAAACCTAATAAAAAAAAAAAAAAAATAGGAGTTACTTGAGGGACTTTTCTCAAAATCTGCCGCGGCAGTTCTGATGAAAGGAAAATAAAAGTACCAAACTGAGTACCAGAACCGAGTTATTCTAGAAGTTAAAAGCTACTGCAGATCTGTTCAGACAGCTGGAAAGCTTATGAAGAAGCAATTGGTACTACTTAGGTTAAATAGACTTAGCTTTTAACATCAAGCAAGATGGATGGATGGATGGATGTGGAATCGTGGATGCTTGGACCGATGGTAGAGTTCCTGCTGTTTCGTCCTTCCACCTGCCGACAAAAATCATCATCAATATCCTCCTCATCATCATCATCATAGCTGTCGTCGTCATTATCATCATCATCATTATATACACCGTCATTCTCATTATCATTACCATTCTCATCATCATCATCATCATCATCATCATCAATATCATATTATCATTATCACCTACCTATCTATCTATTTATCTATATCTGTTTATCTATAGCCAGACGCCTTAATCCCGTAAGGGGTGACCACAAGCAAATCGCCTTCATGATGTACTGTCCTCTACCATTTAGCTCAAGTATCGCACTCATATGTTTCTACTCTTTCCCTCCATCTCATCGTCGGTCTCCCCCTCCCCCTCTATCCTTCCAGCTAACTCATGTGCACTCTTCTAGTCATTTTCTTATTCGCCATCCTCTCCACATGGCCAAACCACCTCGAAGTGTTTCTCTTAACGCTTTCAGTCTCATCCACATCAGCATCACAACGCTCCTTCATCTGCCCATTTGTCTGTCTGTCTCTCTATGAGACTCCACATGCTCCTCTCAAGTAGCTCATTTCCACCGCTCTCACTCTTGACTTGTGTCCTTCCAGCAAGATCCAAGCTTCACTTCCATACTTTAAAGTGGGAATCACAGCATGCAGTGCCCTTTTTTTTCATACTTTCATCCTCAGTTCCCTCTTCCTAATCACTGCTTTTTAGAGAACAAGCAACCCTCCTTCCCTGACGTATCATTTCAGTCACTTCATCCTCTAATCTTCCATCCTTATTCATCACATTACATAAATACTTAAATGCACTCATATTCTTCCATTTCCTGGCTATGCAGCCTCACTGTGCATTCTGTAACCTCATACGTTGAGAGGTTAAAGCATCACCACCATCAGCATCAACATCATTATCACCATCAATATCATCACTATCAGCCTGTGACACACCACTGCATGATAAGGACCCTCTCACCTTTCTCCACTCTGATCCATTGATTGTTAACTTGTTCCGTCCTTGCTCGGTAGATCTGCATCATATGATCTCTCCATCTTGTCTCTTCTGTGAAAGACGTGACACGAGGTGTGTGTGTGGAGTTACCTGAAAACAATATCAGAATTACTAGATGCGGGAGCTTCAGGCCCCTTAGGTTAATCTCCTTGGTTTGGTATGGTGTCGTGTGGTGGTGGGGGATTGTGTGGTGTGGTGTGGGGAGGATTGTGTGGTCAGGTGTGGTGTGATGTGGGAGGGTGGTTGTGTGTGGTGTGGTGTGTGAGGGTGATTTTCTGTGGTGTGGTGTGGTGTGGTGTTGGAGGAGGTTTTTTTGTTGTTTGGTGTGGTGTGGGAGGGTGGTTTTGTGTGGTGTGGTGTGGGAGGGCGGTTATGGATGGTGTGGTGGGGGAGGAGGATTTTTTGTGGTGTGGTGTGGTGTGGGAGGGCGGTTATGTGTGGTGTTGTGTGGTAGGGGAGGAGGATTTTTGGTGGTGCGGTGTGGGAGGGTGATTTTGTGTGGTGTGGGAGTGTGATTTCGTGTCGTGTAGAGTGAGAGACTGGTATGGTGTGGTGTGATACGGTGTGGGAGGGTGGTATGGTATGGTGTGGTGTGAGAGGGTGATGGTGTGTGACAATGTGTGGAACGTAACTTGGCTTAACTATAATCTCTAAAGCCTATATGAGTACAACATCTCTCATCCGAAAATGGTTAGTGAGAAGCAGACGGTCAGGGCCGGTCCTAGAGCTACTGTGATAAAATGTAGAAAATCATGTGTTGTATCCTTAAAATAAAAAAGAATATGTGAGGTTAATTCTTACCTTTAAATAAAGACCAAAATATATGTATTACTTCACTCATATTCATCCACTTCCTAACGATACATAAAGAGACGTTGATCAGTGCATTATGGAACCCTGTGCTGTGATTTATGGGATGTAATAAGCTTTTCAGAATATTGCGTAAGTGTCTCGTAATTGTATAGGTAAAAGGTCCTATATTCTTGGCCTAATATTTACACTTGAAATAAAACTATGAATGTGTGGAAATAATTCTGCCATTTGAATAACTATGGTATCATCAACCAAGATATACATACACGAACAGAAGCAAGCACACACACACACACACACACACACACACACACACACACACACACACACACACACACACACACATGCCCAGTCACCAAAACACGAAGTTAAACAGAAAGGAATGGGAGAGGTGACTCAGCCAATGACTTGAAGATCGTCGTCATCATCATCGTCGTCGTCGTCATCGTCGTCGTCGTCTTCGTTGTCGTAATCATCACCATCATCATCTTCTTCGTCGTCATCATCATCATCATCATCATCATCATCATCGTCAGCAGCAGCAGCATGTCATCACCATCCCAACACTGTAAAAAATGTAGTACAGAAGTTATATCAATATCATCACCATTATCATCAAATACATCACTATCATATAACCATATTCTAGAGTTTGCATCAACATCATCAGCAGCAGCAGCATCAACATCATCAGCAGCAACATCCGTCTTCATCATCATCATTATCATCATCAGCCTGTGACACACCACTGCAGGATAAGGACCCCTCTCACCTGTCTCCACTCCGATCCTTTGGTTGTTAACTCGTTCCGTCCCTGCTCGGTGGATCTGCGAGTATCATCTCTATCTTGTTCTCTGTGTGCCTCATCCTCTCACTCCGTCTCTGGTCTGCCATTTAGTTACGCTGGCTGTCCATGTGTTACCTGCTCTATGGAAGACGTGACCTAAGGACTGCGTGTGGACTGACCTGTAAACAGGAGGACAAATATAAGTGTGTTGCAGCATCACTACTATACCCTGTTCACTCTAACTTGGCGTAAAATTGCAATCTCTTTCTTAAATTTTGCGTTGTGACAAGGGGTTAACACTAGAATGGTGCTAGTCACGAAGAAGTGGTATGGAAATGATGTAGAGCTGTAAGTTTAATTCTTTCACTGAACTACCGGAAATAAGCTGCAAAAAAACGACTATCTCGGCCTTGGTAAAATGAAGGAACACCACCACAATATACGCGTACGTGTATGTGTGTGTGTGTGTGTGTGTGTGTGTGTGTGTGTGTGTGTGTGTGTGTGTGTGTGTGTGTGTGTGTGTGTGTGTGTGGTGCGAGGTGCCTGTGTGTTACCATGGTAACCTCCCGACACCATCACAGTTACATACACACATTTCCCCACCAGCAAGTTCCATTAGAGAGTACTGTGTGTGTGTGTGTGTGTGTGTGTGTGTGTGTGTGTGTGTGTGTGTGTGTGTGTGTGTGTGTGTGTGTGTGTGTGCGCGCTTCAGGACAAAATAACTTACATACAATATTTTTTTTCCATCACATTGTCCCTCTGAAATATGAATCGCACTTATCAGTTTACATTCAGGTCCCAAACTGTACTGTTGGGTGGACAGGGACAAGGGAGCAGGCAAACCTAGTCCACCAGTCTGATCGGCACGAGAATCAACAGGACGACACTCACACTGCTATTTCACTGGTGCTGAGACACCAAGATTGAGGCAGTACAAGGCAGAGTTGCCGTGAATTGCACACTGGTTGTGACGTCATTATTGCACACGGTTTCGTTTAGTAACCAGGATGACAGAGGATGTATTGTTGGTATAACTACCATAAAATTTGGTATACTGTGAATACTGGAAGAGAGGGTATAATATTATTAATGATGTCAGACCTATTATGATTCAAGTGTAAGGACGTTAAATGATTAAGAGAGTTAATAAGTCAGCAAATGTTGATTAATAACAAGACAGGAGACAAGTAAGTTTATCCACATCCAAGTTTTCTAGTATATCAAGAGTACACGATTTACAACATTGTTTCGGTATTTCTTTAATATTACAAAGTAAGTGTGCACTGCTAATGGTTGGCACGAGTCTTGTAAATAATATATATTTTTTTAATTATATAGCCGGGTGCGTAGAGGTAGACTGTTCAACGACGTATTCTCCCTTGTTTTAAATGACAGTATTATAGACAAACGCTACATATTCGTTGGTTTAATCATGACAAAATTCCTCGTATTCCTACAAAATAACGTGAACAATTAGTGTGGAAAAAAATTCCACACTAGTGTGGAATGACGTCCGCCTGCCCACATCCATGCTCGTCGTTCATTTGTTTTTCCACATTAGCAGACGATTTTCCACAAAACGGCAGCACTGGACTACAAGGCCTCCTCATCTCCCTCACACTAACATCCCCCTTGTCTCATCAGAATTACGTCTAGTAGCCTTATAGGTATTATTTCTTTGGGCCATGATACTTCCTGGCTGTCAGTGAGATATCCTTGTGTCCTAATGTAGTCACCTTAATGGCTAAAAACAGCAAATAGCCAACACTTGCCTCAGCGGAATGATGCAACAGCAACACACACACACCCTCGTCCTTCCACTGTCATACGGCCACTAGCAAAAGTAGCCAAGTAGCGACGCCCACCAAGACGAGAAACATGTCCAGCTACTTTTACAACCACTAGATGGTTCCCGGGCCCTCTCATGGTAGGGGCAACTCTAGTATTTTATTCCAGGTACTGTTGGGCGATGACATTCAGCTGAGAGTGAGTCATACTACTATAAGAGTGTTAATGCTGTCTCTATTAACTCTCATGATCATACAGGTCTACCAGCCCTACCCAAAAATAAATTGTGTGTGTGTGTGTGTGTGTGTGTGTGTGTGTGTGTGTGTGTGTGTGTGTGTGTGTGTGTGTGTGTGTGTGTGTGTGTGTGTGTGTGTGTGTGTGTGGTGTGTGTGTGTGTCTATGTGTTTTGTGTGTGTGGTGTGAGGTGCCTGTGTGTTACCATGGCAACCTCCCGATACCATCACAGTTACATACACACATTTCCTCACCAGCAAGTTCCACTAGAGAGTACTGTGTGTGTGTGTGTGTGTGTGTGTGTGTGTGTGTGTGTGTGTGTGTGTGTGTGTGTGTGTATGTGAGTGGGTGGGTGAATGTGTTGTGTGTGGAGGGTGGGGGTGAATGGTTTGATGTGGTTGCTGTGTGTGTGTGTGTGTGTGTGTGTGTGTGTGTGTGTGTGTGTGTGTGTGTGTGTGTGTGTGTGTGTGTGTGTGTGTGTGTGTGTGTGTGTGTGTGTGTATGTGAGTGGGTGGGTGAATGTGTTGTGTGTGTAGGGTGGGGTGTGGGGGTGAATGGTTTGATGTGGTTGCTGTGTGTGTGTGTGTGTGTGTGTGTGTGTGTGTGTGTGTGTGTGTGTGTGTGTGTGTTGTCTATGTGTACCAGGTGACCCTGTGTGTGTGTCCGGCAGGGACACTGCGTGTGGATGCATTGTAGAGCTCATAGTGAACCTGTTTGAATGAAGGTTTGGGTATGCATATTAGTAAATGTGCATATATATGTGTGTGTGTGTGTGTGTGTGTGTGTGTGTGTGTGTGTGTGTGTGTGTGTGTGTGTGTGTGTGTGTGTGTGTGTGTGTGTGTGTGTGTGTGTGTGTGTGTGTGTCCATATGAGTATTCATAAATGTGTGTGCATCAGTGTGTGTACTCATCTGTGTGTGCATCAGTGTGTGTATGCATCAGCGTCTGTGTGTATCAGTGTGTGCATACATTGCCGTGTGCGTGTATCAGTGTCTTAATGCATCAATGCGTGCGTGCATCCATGTGTGTGCATCGGTGTATTTGTGCCAGCGTGTGTGCGTGCATCACTGTGTACGTGCAACAATGCCTGCATGAATCAGTATGTGTGTATTGAAACATATGTGGGTGCATCAATATATATGTACTACCATGTGCTTGCTTGCTTCCACGAGCATAAACTTTGTAAATATAGGTAAATTAAGTGCGCCTTCGTGCATTCCCTGTATGTATGTATGTATGCATGTATATATGTGTGTGTGCAGGTGCGTACATGTGTGCACTTGGGTGTGCGTCTGAGTATATGTGTGTGTTTTGTGTTTGTGTGTGTTTTTTGAGCAGATGCATGTGTACGTGAATGCACTTACAGCAGATTTATGACTACAGAACTAAGGTTATTTTTGCCAGCACGTTCTCACCCTAAAATACAAGCCTCAGTAGTCACTTTATATTCAGGTTCTGATCTGTACTGCTGCGTGGACAGAGACAAGGGGGAAACAAACCATGTCCACCAGTTTGATCGGCACGAGAATCCACAGGACGATACTCACTTATTTCACTGGTGCTGAGACGCCAGAACTGAGATGCTGCTCGGCTCCCTTCCCTCACACACTGCCCCCTTGTCTCATCAAACTTACGTGTATTACCTTTATTTTTTACTTGTCTTTGGCCTATGATACATCCTGGCTGTCAGCAAGATATCCTTGTGTCCTAATGTAATTACCTAAATGACTAAAAACAGCAAAATCTAACGCTGACCTCGGGAGATTGAGTCAACGCACCCTTACCTTCCCATCTCCTTTACTCACTGATACCTTCTTCGTCTCACCGAAAAATACACGTGTTACCCATATTTTTTACATGTCCTTAGCTTATAACACTCCCTGGCTGCCACTAATATATCTTTGTGTCCTAGTTTAACCCCCTGAATGGCTAATAACAGCAAATTCCAACACGTACACACAAGAACGCGCCGACGTTCCCTCTCCCTCTCGTCGTCCGACGGCCACTGACTGACAGAGGCAAGCAGCGAGTCCTAACAAGCTTAGAATCTTTGCTTAGCTACTCTTTTAGCCAAAAGATGGTATGGTGACCCTCTCATGACAGGGATTACTCAAGCGTTCCATCCCAGCTAATCCTAGACGCTTTGATCCACCTGAGAGTAAAGCATAGGAAACAGAGAGTGATCGTACTGGCATAATTTACAATGTTATTATTGGAATATTCTCCCTTCCTTATATTGCTGAAGTCAGAAGGTTTTATTCAGCTGAGAGTGGGTTGTAGGAGTCTTGTGTGTAAAAGAGAGCAGGTGTAAGGACGATAGCAATCAGAATCAGCAATAAAGTACTGTATCATTACTAAAAATTTACATGCATTAGATATCTGTTACGTATAGCACAAATTGAAGGTTCAGATAAAAGCAGAGATATAAATTTGTGCTTTCTCTCTCTCTCGTTTTATCTTTCTCTTGCCACACCCTCTCCTCGTGTCTTCCCTTTAGCTGCCTCAGGTGGGTAAGGGCTGTCTCCAGCTTATAATGCTCGCACACTTCATGCTCCACTTATTGCATTCACTTTAATAATAATAATAATAATAATAATGATAAACACATCTTTCAACTTGTATTTTTTGGATTCTCTATCGGACGATAATTATAAATATAAGAAAACTCATGTTTCAGGGGAAAGTAAAGGAACTGAAGCATTAAATTTAGTTAACTTTCCTCCTCTCTTTCTTCCTCGTCAGTATAATATTTCTCGATAAGAGAAAAAGAGCAGCGAATAAAAGCAAAAAGAACAGAGAATGAGATAAAGAGCAGGGACTGAAACAAAGCGCATTAAGGCAGAATGGGGCCAGAAAAAGTGAAAAAAACGAATAGCGAAAAAAAGAACACAGGGTAACAGTAATATAGGCTTAGATACGTAGTGCGGAGGCTGATGAGGACTATGAGAAGTGCTACAGTATAAGAAGACGAGACTACGTGGTTCAGAGGCTGATGAAGGCTATGAGAAGACCATGAATGATTTGAGAGAGTTGTCATTGTATAATCAGACAGGACGTGTACAACTCCCAATATGGTGTGTGTAATAAGCAGTAAAAAGCCTTGCACGAGGGAGGTCGGAAGCTACAAACGTGCTATTGACAGATCACCAACAGGAGGAGTGTAATAGATTATAAACGACGCCTAGCTAGATGCACGCGTGTCTCGCCCGCTCGCTCCTCAGCTCTCACTCTGTGACTCCCTGCCTTCATCAAAGCTGCCTAACGACTTTTTCGGCATGTGCTACCCACCCACTCATCACCTCATTAAATAAACTTCACCCATTCATCACCTCATTAATAAACTTCACCCACATCATTCCTCCTACCTCTTTTCCTGTCTTCTTCTAATTTCTCTGTTATTACTAACCCCTGCTCTTTTGTGAATTCGGAGATACTTCCTGGACCCCCCCATTACCTTGTTCGGGCCACGGCCATAACAGTAGCCGGGGGTCCAGGAGATATAGCCGTGCGCCTGAAAAAATGGGGAGAAATGGAGTTCCCCCGAGCTAAGCCCTGTATTGGACTATATAGCCCCGCTAGGGTTACAGGAGGGAGCTACCCCTCCCGGCACGGCAGCCCGGGCGAGGCTCGAACTTGCAATCCCCCGATCACAAGTCCAGCGCGCTACCACTGTGCTACCGGCCGTGCGCCTGAGTGACTCGGCCTTTTTTGCTCTCCTACTTCCTTCCCATCTTGCTGGTGATAGATTGGCTAGGACTAAGGTCCTAACAATCTGGAACCACCCTGCTCTCACAACAAGTTTAGTGATCAGGGTAACGGCGCCAACACCTCATCCTGCACACCCATTGCACCCCGGGATCTGTGCAAAAGTGTGGTGATTGCTTTTCTTCCCCCTCTTTTTTATTAACGTCATGCGCTACACTCTGGCCCGCCCTCCCCCGTGACTAATGATGGCGTTCTCAGGTAAGTTTAATTGTACCCTCCCTCCCTGCCTTCAGACCCTGGTCAGACCTTTTTTGCATCACTGAAACTCCCTTTGTTAACCTTTTTTCAAGTGCAAAAGACAAAATCATTAAGATCACCTTGGCCTCTCAGGCTCATCTAGATTCATACCTCTCCCCCAGTAACCTGCCCAAATACTCCCAGGCTGGATATGAACTGATCTCAACTCCTGAGCTAAAAGCTGCCTGCACAATAATTGCCCGTAATGTTACCAAATATGTTCTCAGACACACCGATGATGACCTTATGACTGAACTGTCCCTGAAAAACGACATTCACGCCACCCACATTGTTCGCTTTGACAATTCAAACAACATCAAGATTCTCTGTGCTTCACCTCAAGAGGTACAGAAACTTCATTCACACGGTGTCAGAGCGTTCAATACAATCATCCCACCCAGCAACCTTAGACTCGAACAGTGGTTTGATCTTGCTCAATGCTTTAGATATTACCAATATGGGCATCAAACTCGCTCATGCAAAAAAACTCAAATCTGCCCAAAGTGCTCTGCCCAAGGTCATTTTTATACAAACTGTACCAGCACTACTATAAAATGTATCAATTGTGGCGAAGGGCACATTGCAATCGCCGGAAACTGCCCTATCAGGAAAAATCTTCTGAAGGATGTGAGGGCTAGCTGCCAGCCCGCACAGCATGTCAACACGCCTCAATCAGACACAGCACCCCAACAAACTTCATTCACCATGTCATATGCCCAAGCCACTCAGAATTCAGCCCCAAACTCAAGCACCCACCACTCATCCAACACCCCCCAACACCACCCCTCCCAATCCATCTTCCATTTCACCCTTTCCCCCCAACGTTACCGCAGCTGTCATGTCCGCCCTAGCCCAAGCTCTGTACTCTGATGTGCCCTTTGCATCCCTCATCAATGATGCTCTAGCTGCCAATAATTTGTCCACCATAGTCATCCCCCCTTCATGGCACACAGCCAAGAAATCGCCCCACATCTTCACCCCCCCTTCACAGCAAACTGGCAACACCTCCCACACCTCAGTCCCTCCCACCTCACCCCCTCCCATCCCCTCCACCTCTCATTCGTCCTTCCCCTGCACTCCCAACCCACCCACCACACCCACTCACCTTAAACCTCATCCCACTCCTGCATCCTCAAAAGCACTCCCATCTTCCCCCCCCTCACCATTCCTCCCCTCCTGCTGATTCACGTCATCCTAACCAAACCACCCAGCCCCCAACCCCATCTCCCTCCACCAGCACAACCCCCAACCAACCTAACTCCATGCCCCCTCCACCTACCCCAACCACCCCCCTCACCTGCGATCGAGATCGCAGCATTTCTTGCAAACGCAAGGCGGCTGACTCTCCCGAATCCCCCTCCTCCCTCTCCCCTTCAGTTCACACACATCAATCACGCTCCAGGAAACGCAGTGCCCCCCCTCCCAAAAAGAGAACCCCATCCTTCTCCCCTGCCTTCCCCAGAAATACCACATACATAGCACATTCAGACGCAGTTCAACACGATCACCATCATGCTTAAAATAATCCAGTTTAACATTAGACACTATTACGCAAACAGGCACCTAGTACTCAACTCATTCACGAACACGACCCAGACATAATATTACTCAACAGCACTTGCACCAACAACATCAGAAAAATCAAACACTATGGCTACACTAGACTTCAAACCGACGAGGGTCCACACGACGGAGTTGCTATCATGATTAAAGGCACCATTAAACACGACTTCATCACAACATGGACACACAGGCACTTCCTAGCAGTTAAAACACACACTACTCTTGGCCCCCTCATAGTCTCCACCACATACACCAGACCCAACACTGGCATCCCCTTCACAGACATAAACAGACTCTTCAACAACACTGCACCAACACTATTCATTTCAGACCTAAATGCACAACACGGGACATTCCAACACAGCACAACCAACAATCATGGACGACAAATGTTCACCATATACCAACACAAAAGATTAAATTTCCTAGGACCTGATTTCCTCACTACATTTACACCTAGGGGATCAGGCAAGCCAGACCTCATCTTCACCAATAGATCATTTAACATCTTTCATCACCACATCACAACCACACAATGCGCATTAAATTTAAAAATAATTACTCAGACTTTTTCCAGCTTCATGCAGGTGTACCTCAGGGCTCCGTCCTCGCACCCACCCTCTACACAAATGACATACCCACCCCACTACATGACGATTCACTCACCATCCAATACGCAGACGACATTACTCAACTTGTACGATCAACGACAATTGACGGAATTACCAACAAAGCGAGCATAGAGCTGGACCGAATTGCACGATGGGAGCAGAAGTGGCGGATTCAAGCGAATCCCTTGAAATGCACAGTAACATATTTTCGTATTAAATCAGCCAACCCCCGCCCACTTTTTCTAAATTCGCGTGATCCCGATCGCGTTCCCATTCCTATTAGGAATACTTGCACCGTACTTGGTCTTACATACGACAAAAACTTCAAATTTCATCATCATATACGAGGCAAGGCAGGCGTGGCTGGCACTGCACTAACACAAATATACCGGTTTCGTAGTGCAGCATCTTCAACTAAATTTCATCTGTATAAAGCACTGATCAGACCACTGCTCACGTATTCACCGTTAAGTCTATCTCTTTCGGCTAAAAGCAACATTCTAAATTTACAGAGAGTTCAAAACAAAGCCATACGTTGGGCACTGAGCATACGGTGGGATGATTTTGTCACCAACATACACTCTCATGAACGCGCCAACATTCCACCCATCAACACTTACCTTCACCACCTACAACAAAAACAAATCACCAAACTCACCGACGTTCACACTGACTTCATCGACTTTTTCACCCGGATCACACCCCCCACACGACCTCTAGCCAACCTCTTCCACCCTGACGCAAGACCTGCACCAACCCCATTGTTCACTTAAGCACCAATAGTTTATTTATTACTGACCCTTTTATTAATTAACTTAGTTCACACCCAGCAACTCACTTAAGACTCTAAACCACCCCTACACCCATTATCAAGATCACGGCAGCCACGTAATAACCCGCCATCCTCATATCCAGCACCCCCGCCTCAGACACTGACCCCCCCATACTGCCCTTCCTCCACCCCTTCCCTTTCCTTATCCCCCTACCCAAGCATCCCAGGGCTACAACACCTTACCCTAACACCCGTATTCTACAATCCTACCCAGGCTTCAGGAGCCGGAAAAATCAGATGAACCTGAGAGGCAGCCAATAAGCCAATGCTTGGCAGAGAAAGCCGTAGCTATTCACTCCTCCCGTCCTTAAGTAACAACACAGTGCACGTGCGAGACCCCCCCCCCTTCCCAACACCAAACACACGCACGTTGGGTTAAGCCCCGACACTCTTTCTCTTAGTCTAATTTCTTCCTCTCCTACTTAAAAAAAAAAAAAAAAAAAGGATGTAATAAGGCAGAGATCTGTCTATATACCTAGGCTGCTTCCCCCAAGGAAAGGGAGGTAGCCGAGACAGGACGACACACTCCCCATTTACTCATCCATTCAAACACATTCATTCGCATCTTAGCCCCAAGGCAGACATACAAAGGTTAATACATGATACAGTAGTTCCTGTTACTTTTCAGCAATATAAAAACAATAAGTACAAAGACGACGAGATTAATACAAAATAAATGAAGAATAAAGAACAATTATTAACACTACACCGACGCTTTCATCTCGTAAGCAGTGGTGCCCTCCCCCCTCCCACCTCAATGCCCTCCCCTCTACTGTAGTTCAAACCCCTCTCTCTCATACCTCCATCCCATCCATCCATCTCATCCTTTGCCTCCCCACCCTCTCCTCCCCCTCTCCACCTCAGTCACATACACTCTTCTCGTTAGTCTCGCTCTCCATCCTCTCCACATGGCCAAACCAATTGTGTATTTCTTCTAACGCTTTCTGTCACATCCATATCGGCACCACAACGCTCCTTCACTTCCTCATTTGTCACTCTGTCTTTCCTTTTAACTCCACATGCTCCCTTCAGTAATCCTTCCTCCATCCCCCATCCTCAGCGAAACACAAAGAAATGTTCTTCACTTGCCATGACGCGAGACTGGTGTGGATAACCAGACAGCCAGGCGAGCTGGGCGGCGCACGTCAACTCACCCACCTAACATTGGGGTAACTAAGGCGGTAACCGTTGGTATGGCGGCGAGATGTGAATGTAGAAGTAGACGGCCTGGCGCCTTGGCCTAATCGAAGCAGATGTACACTTCACTGACCCAAGAGCGACACTGAGCGTCGCTGACTGGGCATGGGGGTTTTAAATGGGTTGAGGCAGACAGGTAGACGCCGCATTGGGGGCGGGGCTTGCAATAAAGAAAATTCCCACAAAATGTAGGGGACCCTTATGTAACTTCGACGAATCTTTATACCGTCCATTGTCGTTTCGTTTTTATTTTCTCTCTCTCTCTCTCTCTTGTTCTTACGTTGCCTCATGTTCAAAGGTACTTTTATTTCTTAATGGCGGTGGTCTAATATAAATTTCCATGTGGCTCTATATGTGGACACTCAGTGGATTGTGTTTTCCATTCTTTCCAGCTAATCTATAGTTTATCACATCTTTCCTGGCTTATTTCCCAGCGATATCTATACTGCATTCGGATTCTACACTAAGTTATTGGCTACTTAATCAGTTGCTTTGTACTGTGATCGTATCGTATCTTTTATAAAAGCTCCAATAAGCTTGCATGCGTCGGTCTTAGTCACATGATGGCTCTCCACGCTGCTTGATCTCTGGCAGCCTCCCTATTCAGTCCCTTATCCCTGAGGTCACACTCTATGACCTCGTCTCAGGTCTTTTTCGGTCTGCCTCTCGCAACCCTACCCCCGACGTTCACACTTCTTACTGTAGATCCATAATATCTGAATGTTTCTTGTCTGCTTCTTACCATTTGTAGAGATTCCCTGTACTGTGTGTGTGTGTGTGTGTGTGTGTGTGTGTGTGTGTGTGTAATTCACCGGGTCGGTCAGGATCACTTGATGGTCGTGATCGTCAGCTTTTACCCTCCCGGAAGGGAGCTGAGAGCTCATATAGTCCGATCTATGGGCAAGGCTGTGACCTTCACACACGCACACACCCAGTGTGTGTGTGTGTGTGTGTGTGTGTGTGTGTGTGTGTGTGTGTTGAGTTGTCTGTGCTTACGGAGGTGAATCTGTGTGTGTGTCCGGAAGGGATGCTGCGTGTGGAGTGATGGCCAAGTTCATAGCGAGTCTGTGTGAATGGAGGTTTGTGTATGCATGTTAGGAAATGTGTGTGTGTGTGTGTGTGTGTGTGTGTGTGTGTGTGTGTGTGTGTGTACAAAAGGATATTAACTAGCTTTATGCAAATATATTTCGTTAAGAAAATCTTTGCTTGTCTGGCAGGAGGTGCCTGCGTGTTCTGATGGCAACGTCCCACACCAAAGTTACATAAACACATTTCCCAACCAATATTTTCCATTAGAGAGTATTTGTGTGTGTGTGTGTGTGTGTGTGTGTGTGTGTGTGTGTGTTTCTGTGTATGTTTCTGTCTGTCTGTTAGTTCACTACTCGTCAAAGAACCTCTGCATGAGAAGACATGCTTTTAAAGTTAGGGCACAAATGCAATGTGCTCTGTAGTCATCTACACTAATAATAATGTCACGCTTCGTCTCCCCTTTGTGTCTCCTTGCCTTGTATCTGTCTGTCTTCTGCCTGTCTGTCTCTCTGTCTTCCTGTCCTTCTATTGCAAACCGCAAACTTCTCAACTGTCCACAACGTCCTAGATTATCATTGTAACACGTAGTATATTATTTTTTCATTGTTAAGTGGCCCAAATTTTCGTCCTTTTGCAGCTTACTTCACATGGATCATTGGAAGAGACGGACAACGCTACGGCTTCCTTTCCATACCACTTTTTTGTGACTTACGTTTTCTAGCATTAATCTATTCCTACAACTCAGCATTCAGGTTGGAGGAATGGAAAATTTGAGCCAAGTTAGAGTAAAACGAGTACAGAATTATAGTCGTGGGGCACGCCTCTGAGGTTGATATTATATGAGACGCACGTGATTCGTGTATAATATGTTCGTGTATAATAACATTCGTGTATAATATATTCGTGCTTATTATATTGATTCGTGCATAATATGATACGAAATCGGTCGCGCTGTTGAATGGTAAGTTGCCAGGGTATGATAATGACAACCTCAGGGTCGTGAGCCGCGAGTATAGAAAAAGCCAAACAGCATACCTTTGGAAGGTGCAGCGGGAACAAGGCGAGATCACAGGCAGGAGGACAATGGCAAGAAAATGCAGCAAAATCTATCCACCAGCTTATGAAGTGACGCCAACAACTCTCGTGCCTCACAGTCGATTCAAACGCCAGTCCACTTTATCAATAAACACCTGTGATTCTAGAGTATTGTAACAGAAAATCAAATAATCGCGAAGACGTGATGTGCTGATGCACTCTCTCCACGGAGTCTATCTCTGAGCTACTGTTTATTATTTGCTCATCACAATGCTTCGAAATTGATGAGCCTCTCGCTCGGACATGACGGCTGACTGAACCTTTATCTTTGTCTTGTACCCTGACCTTTTACTGAATGCTATTAAAACAAAAAAAAATTACTTCATCCTAACCTAACTCAAAGTCTAATGACAGAGATAATCTGCTCGCTTGACTTCCCCGCGCACGTTTTGTGACGCAACAGATTAAGTCGGGGTGGGCTTCCTATTCAGAGAAAGCAGTAAAATGGATGGGTAACTGCGAACAATTAGTCACTGTCCGCTGACTCTTCCTGCTTGGATTCCAGCGACAACGTTCCCGAGTTCGTAAGGGTTTGTTTAGAATAGTAAATTCAAAATCTAAATAAAGAAATAAGATAATCTGCTGACTTTTCCTTATAATCTTGCTAACAGACAGGCTGGCAGGCAGGGAGGCAGAAAAGGCAGAGAGGCAGGCGGTCAGGTAGACAGACTGATAGATAGATAGATAAACCTGGCCAAACACATACCTTCATCGGGCTTTCTCGGTTGACTGTAATAACATCCACTAGTAGCAGAAACAACGATTTTTTTTTTTTCTGGTCGCTTTTCTGATTACATATTTTGTTTTCAGCCATACTCGTACCAGATCACGTCAGTTAACAATGATGTGCGTATCTGAGGATTAATAAAGCTTTAGTTTCACTCTGTATATGAGAAAAAAAGGCAGTGAAAACATCGATAGTACCCCCGAACAGTCCAATACCACAGCCTTCTCCCACTGGCCTCTGTCTACGTTTTTTTCCTTTAACCATTCTTATCCTCAATGGAGAGTTGTGGCAGACTCCTGTATTCCATAAACTAGCATGTTATTCGCTCTACGTACAGAGAATTATGCGAAAATCTTGCACGTCATTCGCCACGAGATTTTGGGTAAAGAGATTTTGAAGTGATGTTGGGTGTGGGAACTCTCTATCTTGACTGCTTTTGGGCTGGGAGTTTACTGTTAGTTAATAACGAAAAGGGTAATTACACAAAATACCAGTTATTGGATGTCATGCTCAGATGAGGAGAGAAACTCAGGCATAATTGAATTTCACGTTAATTTGTATCAACATCTACACTTCCTGACTCTGGAAAGATTATGTTAGATCGTTTCGAAGACTGGTGAGTAGAGAGGGACTGGCGGGGATGTGTGGTGGTGTGGGGCGGGATATGGTGACACACTGCAGTAAAGAAATGCCACATAGCTCTCTGTTGGCTACTCCTGTTACTGCCCGTTCGTCTCCCCTGCGCATGGATTAATATCTTAGTTAACCGTCACTGCCACTGATTTACCGTATTAAATAAAACCGTCTTGAGATAGTAAGAATAAAATAAAAGACGTATGATCCAGGATTCACTGGGGTAATCATATCACAACCAGGGTCTTCTATGCCATATTCTACTGCATGTGACTTTGGAGACATTGTGAGGTGTGGATATGTGGAAGTGCAGCTATGTGCAGGTGTGTGTGTGTGTTCAAAGGGATATTAACCAGCCTTATCCAAAATATATCGTTAAGAAGATCCTTACTTGACTGTGTTACCATGGCAACCTCCCACACCACCACATTTACATCAAGACATTTCCTCACCAGCAAGATCCGTTAGAGAGTATTTTGTGTGTGTGTGTGTGTGTGTGTGTGTGTGTGTGTGTGTGTGTGTGTGTGTGTGTGTATGGAGATATGGTTTTATCTAAGGCGGATCTTTTTTTTTTTGTGATATTTGCCTCACAATAAGGTGAGGACACGGACAAACAGAGAGCCCGTCAGAGGAATGGCAAAAAAAAGCTCTCAAACGAGAGCATAGCGGTGACAAAAAACTGCAAGACGAAGCAGCAAGGCAGGACAGGATCAGGCGTGGCTCAGCAGTTAAGAGAGCAGTCTGGTGGCGATGTAGTTGACGAGGGCAGCACGTGGTGGATCTAACTCGATGCCCTCACGGATGGCGGCTTCCTCAGATGGAGAGATGGAGTTGGAAATGTATGCCTCACGGATCTTCTGATACAAAGTCTGATAGACGAGAGGCAGTGTATCAGCGTCGTTGATCGGATCCGTGAGGCAGCAGAGTAGCTCTTCCAGGTCCGCATCCGTGCGGGCATCGAGATCACGAGTCCCTGAGAGTGGTGGAAGGAGGGCCTCGATCCGGCGAGCAACGGAGGAGGGGTCGCTCTTGGTCTTTCCCCCTTTCTTCTTTTGTTTCTTCCTCTTCTCCTTGGGTGGAGGGGAAGAAGAAGAGAGAGCGATGGCGGCAGGCGGTGGTGAAGGTGGAAGAGGCTCCTCCACTTCGTCAGGAGCAGATGGAGGGGGCAAGGAGGAGGGATCCGCGCGTCCAGGTGTACTAGAGGGACGGGGGACGAGACACGCTCCTCCTCAGCTCCTGATGGATTACAGGCTTACGTAGCGCTTCTCCAGCAGTCCACCATTCTCCTCTCGGGGGAGAGGGAAGAAAGTCAGGAACGTTTGTATAACTGTGAGTATAAAAACAGAGGGACGACAAGGCTGGCTGAACGAGAAAGAGAAAGAAATTACCGTGAGGAACTGAAGTTTAATATAAATAATCCGTAGACGAGTAAAAAAAAAAAATGATGAAAATATGAAAATACGTAAAGGGAAAAGGAAAAGGATATGAAACTTGACTGGAATATGGGAATCGGAAACGAGACGATGAAGTGAGGCTACAAGGAAAGATGAGTCGAAAAAAGAAATTGAGATATGTATAGAAAAGTGAAAGGAAAATGTAGGTTGACCAGAGAAGGACAATGCTATGGTGCACGGATCCCTCTTAACCATATCTAATCTGTACTAATCTCACTAATCCTACCCATAATTAACCTATTTCACCTTCACCAACCCAAATCAACCTAATCACATCTAAACCGATTTAATTTAGCCCAGTCTCACCTAAATTATCAATATTTGCTCAAATTGAACCCTGCCAAACCTCGAATGACCTAATCCAACCTAAATTAACCCAACCTAATCTAAATTAACCTCACCTAACCCAGTCTAATTGTATTTAACCTCACAATTTCCCCTAACCTCCTCATACCTAACCTAACCAATTCTGACGCAGCCTAACCGCATCTAACCCTACCTAATCCTACCCAGTCTCACTTAACCATACCATACCTGACCTAACCCAACCCAGTCAAGCCTAAAATGACCTAATCCAACCGAACCTAACCCAGCCTAACCCAACCAAATAAAACCCAACCCAAAACCTATAAAAACCGACGTATTCTAAAGCAATCTAACCTCATCCGTCTATATCTAGTCGAACTGAAGCCAACCCAACCAAAAATTACCTAATCAGACCAAACCCTGCCCAAAGTGACCTAACCTAACTTTCGGTCGCCCATGAAATCGCTTTATAAGAAATTATGCTCTCTGAAAGTCTACGGGTGTAACAGTCCAAGTTTCGCCTGTTCTGTGTACATAAGTTTGTGTGTTTGTGTGTGTGTTTATTTAGGAGTGTCTGAGATGTGTACTACAGGGAAAAATTTACACTTTCTCTCTCTCTCTCTCTCTCTCTCTCTCTCTCTCTCTCGTGTTAAAAAATTGGGTACACAATCGGCACGATGCGTCCTTCTAATGCAGTACAGACAAAAAACGAGAGAGAGAGAGAGAGAGAGAGAGAGAGAATCCTCCCGTAGATAATTAGGGCCAACTGCTAGTGTTGTGTTGAATGGAAGAGGCAGTACATAACAGCCCTCCCTCCCGCCCTCCTTCCTACCTCCTGTTTATAATCCTCTGTTGTTTTTTCTACTGTTTTGGCCCACTGTTACGGTGAAAACAAAAGACAATGACCAGAAATGACTCCCGTAGTGTCCAACGCTCTGTCAGATAGAGGAGACAATCAAGACAATCAACACAGCCTGATCTCCCGCCCTCCTTGTTGTCTTTTGTTTTTAAGGCCCTACTGTTTTTCGTATATTGTTTTTCTGGCCCAGTGGTGCTTTTTCCTGTACATTGCTTTGGTGTGTGTTTTGTAATGTGGACTAAAACTTGAGTCCCTTCCACTTGGTACTCTGTCTGAGGTTTAAGTGACTGGATGTGTTTTGTTCCTATTTCTGTCTGCATCCTCGTACTCTCTCTCTCTCTCTCTCTCTCTCTCTCTCTCTCTCTCACACACACACACACACACACACACACAAGGATAGGATACTTTTCTTAAGTGGGCGAATCGAGTGAGAACACAATACTTCATCTAAAATTTGGCATCAATAAGTAAAACTCTTGCCCAGTATGGCTTGTAAAATTGCCCTGCTTTGAGGAACACCAAAGCATTGTCTCCTTTCCAGCTATTGAACTCTCTCTCTCTCTCTCTCTCTCTCTCTCTCTCTCTCTTTTCCCATAGAGCCAAGTATAGCCGAGAAACACCCAAAACTTTTCCGCTAGACAAGAACAGAGCATCATTATTTTTTCTCTGCTCAGCTGTTGTGCCGATCATGGCATGTCGTGGCTTTCTAAAGGGTTATATCAAGACCTGCTACTTCAAGCAGACCCTCTTAACTAAATAAAATCGTCTGGAAATAGCTAGAATAATAATATGTCAGCGAATAAGAGGGTTAATACTCAGACTATATTTTCAGCTCTGGAAAGAAGTAAACACATGACACCATAGCCTAAGTACGGGTCACTGAGCATAAAAGGGCACTGGGGTTGATGTGTGTGTGTGTGTGTGTGTGTGTGTGTGTGTGTGTGTGTGTGTGTGTGTGTGTGTGTGTGTGTGTGTGTGTGTGTGTGTGAAAGTGTAGTTGTGTAACAGTACTATACAGCCAGACACAAAAACTTCACCCAATATTTCACCTCATCTCTTCTACTTTTTACTTCCCTCTGTTGCCTAATATTCCTAAGCTGGGAGAGGCTTCGTATGCTTCTTACCCTAATCATTCCCTCTGATACAATACAGGAAAGTGACGGATTTCCCCCCCACACACCCTCTCTCTCTCTCTCTCTCTCTCTAAGTGTTAAGTGGGAGCAGCAGAATACCAGGCAGAACTTTTATGTCTCTTAAGTGTACCTCGTTTCATTGTTGTTGTTGTTGTGATATTTACCTCACAACATGGTGAGGACACGGGCAAACATAGAGCCCGTCAGAGAAGTGGCATAAAGTAGCTCTCAAACGAGAGCATAGCGGTGACAAAAACTGCAAGACGAAGCAGCAAGGCAGGACAGGATCAGGCGTGGCTCAGCAGTTAGGAGAGCAGTCTGGTGGCAATGTAGTTGACGAGGGCAGCACGTGGTGGATCAAACCCGATGCCCTCACGGATGACGGCTTCCTCAGATGGAGAGAGGGAGTTGGAGATGTATGCCTCACGGATCTTCTGATACAAAGTCTGGTAGACGAGAGGCAGTGTATCTTCGTCGTTGATCGGATCCGTGAGGCAGAAGAGTAGCTCTTCCAGGTCCGCATCCGTGCGGGCATCGAGATCACGAGTCCCTGAGAGTGGTGGAAGGAGGGCCTCGATCCGGCGAGCAACGGAGGAGGGATCGCTCTTGGTCTTTCCCCCTTTCTTCTTTTGTTTCTTCCTCTTCTCCTTAGGTGGAGGGGGAGAAGAAGAGAGAGCGATGGCGGCAGGCAGTGGTGAAGGTGGAAGAGGCTCCTCCACTTCGTCAGGAGCAGATGGAGAGGGCACGGAGGAGGGCTCCGCTGCGTCCAGATGTACTAGAGGGACGGGGGACGAGACACGCTCCTCCTCAGCTCCTGACGAAGGGAGGTGGACCTCCACGACAGTCTCCCCATGCTCAATATCCATGGCCTGTGACGGTTCCGGGTCGGTGATCGAAGGTTCAATGGTGGTGGCGCCAGTCGTCCGGTTGAGAGGGGCATCCAAACACAGCCGTTTTCGCGGTGTCGTGCGAGGTGGTGGTGGCTGCTGTCGCCGGGCCTGACGCTCCTGACGAGGGGGGAGACGAGGATCGCGGGTGAAGCTTCGGGGAATAGCAAGGCGTGGAAGGCCGTTCTCCTCAAAGATCTGAGGAAGGAGAACAGCCAGAACCGCCTTGCTACCCCCACTAAAAGCCTCAGCCGTCGCAATACATATCGCAATGAGTGTGTTTGTGTTGCCAGCACTTCCAGGACCCTTTGGCTGGCGTCTCTGGGCAGGGTGACGCCGCCGTGCACGGGCAGAGCCCTGCACAGCAACACCACCCGGCCCAGTGACGTCCTTAGCCTCGGGACCCTTGGAAGCCTGTACAACACGAAACTCCACCGTCTCTCCCTCGGCAAGTGAGCGCTGGAAATGCCGTGGATTTGGTGCAACGATCCCAGAAGCGTGCACGAAAACATCAGCGTCAGTGTCGCGGCGTTTGATGAAACCGTAACACGATCTCACGTTGATCCAATTCACGGTTCCCTGGATGGAAGTGGCTCCTGGCGGCACGGATCTGCTGTTTGGTGCCCCCCTCAACGGGTCGCAGGCACGAGCAGAGTCCCTGGAAGTCTCGGGCATAGTGACGACTGGCCAGGCCAAGCTATGCAAGAGGAGTGCTCGTTTCATTCACTGTCGTAGAATTCGAGGATTGAGGGTGTGCGGTGTGGCTAATGTGGTACACAACCCTTTCACTACGAGTACTGTAATATTATTCGTGCAATCTCCAGACGATTTTATCCAGCTTAAAGGGGATTTGTCGAACTGGAGGGGTTATATCTAGCCTTCATTAACCCCTTCGCCACTAAGGGTCTTTTCCAAGTTTAAAATCGTCTTGAGAGAGAGAGAGAGACAGACAGACAGAGAGAGACACACACAGAGACAGAAATAGACAGACAGAATTAAAATAAAACTGTGTCATCGGACTGAAGGAGTTAACCAGTTTCTATGACCAACGCCAGACGATTTTATTCAGCCGAGGGACAATTTTTTTTTATTTTTTTAAGCATGGAAGAAGGAACTGCGGCTAAACGGTGGAAAACTATCTCTTATAAACTTTTTTTTTCCTTTTCCGTGATAACAAATTTAACCCTTTCAATTCGGCGGGGTATTTTTTTATGCATTCGTGCTGGAGAGCAGATTTGACTAGTAACCAAGGAGACTCATTTCTATCTCTTAACTGAGGCCCACTGAATTTCACGCAACCACGACTTATCATTCTCTTTGTGGGAGTGGTCTGGTTCCGTCAGATGAAAACAAACAGACTATAATAACAAGAATAAACTTCAAAAAAAAAGAATGGACATCACCGGGATTCAAGGCATTAACCCGGGAAGATTTCACTCAGTAGCGGGAAATTCGCACGTGTAGTAACAACGTGACTGAATCTGGCACCTCCCCGGACTCCCAGATACGATAGGATCACGTCTTTTCCGTTTTATTCTCGCTGGGCAGAAGAGAGCGAGGTGGAGGGGTGCTGTCAGGTGAACCCGTCTGACCTACGCTGAATACGTGGTTAGAAAGTCTCCATTAAACCCCTTCTATATGTAAGCGTTTTTCAGTGTCGGTATATCGACCAGAAAGTCTCTGTTAATCCCATCTATATGCAAACGTTATTCGGTATCTGTAAATTTGTTACAAGGCCCCCATTAATCCTTTCTATATACAAACGTTTCTCGGCATCGGTATCTTCTTATCACCCACACGATTTCATTCAGCTTAGGCCAGGCCTCTTCTAATTTGTCTTCGAGTATTATAGTAAGATACCTGAATCTAGGAAAGGGTGGCTACAAATCTATCGTCTCCAGGTCATTCTATCCTTTGCCATCCCGCTTCCTTCTCTCCAGTTTACACCCTTCTCACTCATCTACCTCTCCACCCGACCCCTCCATCTCATCCTCGGTTTCTCACACCCCCCCTCCACCCTCACCCCACTCACATACTCTCCTAGTCAGTCTCGCATTCTCCATTCTCTCTAAAAACACCAGCACATCCACAGCGCCACCACAACGTTCCATATCTTCTTTTTTGTGCCACTCTGTCTGCAGTAGTGAAGGAAATAATGCTCAGACTGATGAGATTAAGGCCTGTATTCTCGTAGGTTAAGGTGGCTCCCTGACACCTTATCCATAGCGAATTATTTTCCATAGTGTGCCTTACTACTCTCCTGTATATTGCGTATATCTTTTAAACACCATCATGGAAGGCAAAAATTACATGCAAGGAATTATTAATGAGATGCAAGCAAAAATAAACCGGTAAGGAAAAGGTGTTAGGGAGCTTACTTACCTGACGAGAATACACGACTAAAAACATTATTCCGAATCCCAACTGATGCCAAACTCGAGGATGGACAGATGAACCCCCTGACCGCGATATGTTCCCTCCGCTAAGTATAAGGGTATGATGTTTGCCTCAGTGGAAACCATGGCAGCGAGAAAAAGATACACACACACACACACCACACACACACACACACACACACACACACACACACACACACACACACTTAGGTCTGCTTGATCAACTCTCTGACCCTGGGGATGCCTTCTTCATTCCTTAATATTTTCTTCCAGTTTTATTCAACACAGGACAGACTTATAGAACAGGAAGAGATGACCCCTCCAGTACGACAGACCTTTCCTATGCTGAATAAAATCGTCTGGTAACAACAAGAATAAACAGGACGTCACCTGGATGCTGCAGCCAGGATTCAGTATTAAAATTGAAAGCGCAAATGTAAAGACAAGCTCCCTATTGGTTACGACAATTTTTGAAATACCTGATGAGGATAGGACACGTCTCACCTTTCCGTACCTGCAGTGAGGGATGTGGGCTAATCACCTTTAATTACAGTCAAATCATAGGACAGTACTTGACTTCGCGTTTCCAATTACAATACAATGGTCATGATCCTCTTTAACCAGAATTTACATTTTTTAAGCTGCTTTATTTTCTAACATAAAGCCTCTCCTACTGAAGGGATTATTCCAGCTGAAAAAAGCGAGAAACAAACAACAACTTTCCTAATAACATCCAGTAAGAGGCCGAGGTGCAATACACGCAATAAATCGCTGAGAAAAGGGAGCTCCGAAGTCTACACTGCAACCTGTAATATGGAACAAAAGGCGACTCCACACTTGCAAGCACACCAGGGAAATATACCGTAACAAGGGCTATACTGTAGACTAATGATGGTGGATTTTGGCTCGTACGCTACCACTGTCATTCAGAGTACCGTGAACTGGAATGTAGGTGACCGCGAAAAGCTTTTATTCGAGGTCATCCTTCCTAAGCTGAATAAAATCGTCTGGCGGTAACAAGAAGGAAAATTGAAGTGATGTTCTCGGAATGGTTATGACGGAGACTATATTGCTCTAGGGTAGAAGGGGCAAACTAATCTTTGCTCATCTATCTATCTTTCAATCTATCTAGGGTATAAGGAGAGATAGAGATTACCTTCCACTTTACGATGTGAGAAATGGAGCCTTCTCTCTCTCTCTCTCTCTCTCTCTCTCTCTCTCTCTCTCTCTCTCTCCACCAGCCAGATAATATGATGTACTCGTCCGTGCCAAGTCAAGACAAACAGCCGGGAGAAGGCCGGCCACCTGCACCACTAGGGTACTTTTTACGAGTTATTTTTAGAAGTTTAATTTATAGTTACCTTAAATCTCTCTGCTTCACATATTTAAACTGTGGTGAAAGCTGTTTTCCAGTGGTACCAGATATCTGCCAAAACAACGACAAATGCTGCAGAAAATAAGGGCCACAAATTTACCCTTGCCCTCTCGGATACGTTGTACGCCTAGTGACTGGACACTATAACTCGATCACGCTATCTCAGTCATCTCTCCTTTACTACCTTTTAAAGTTACAGACCGAGGAGAAAAGTTGACTTTTTTGCCTTGCAACAGGTTGCCGTCATCACCAAGAACTAACACAAGCAATAACGAACCCTTATCATCAGTAGTTCTGGCCAGTACTAGCAAAATCAAAGTGGTTCCGTGCAAGTCTCACCGTTCCCATCATCACCCAAGGACAGTACTAACACAGTACCTTGCTTTAAGCTCACATCATCAATATACTACGTTGCAATACAGGAAGGTTAAAATCTCAGAGTGGTGTGGTACGGGACACATTCCCTACCGGTTGTTGCAATGTGGGCTGTTACATGAACTATTTCTATGTGATAGCAATATGAAGTACACAAGAAAAGAGTATGGGAAGGAAGGATATTCCCTGTCTCTGGGGAGGAAAGAGAAATACGCAAGATACGACGCAATGCTGGCTGAGAAATTCCGATGAACTCTTGGTCATGGCTGTGCAGAATCAAATCATCAGTCATTATCATCATCATACACACGACCAGATTAAAGTGCTATGGCCAAATACCTTGCAACTAGCTATGGGTCGACTTAATACCACATTGCTATAGGTCCACATCATCATTATATCATCATCATCATCATCATCACCATCATCATACTATCATCGACAATTTCAAAGCACACTACCTTGCAACTGGCTGTGGGTCGAGTTGATACCACTTGTCAATGGGGTCAGCGTTAATTAGCCTGGCCAGAGCCGCCTTCGTCAGTGTCACCAGCCCAGTCTTGAACCTCCTCTATTTGGAAGGTTCTCTGCTACCTTCTCAACCAGCTTGAAGGCTTGTACTCTTGTCGTAGCGAAAAAAAATTGTGTCTTGTCCTTATATCTTCCGGAATCGTATTTATCTTTTCAGGTGAACCTCCTGTGTCTTGAAGGTTCTCTGCAACCTTCTCAACCAGCCTAAAGATGCTTCGTTGTAAAGAAATATACTAATGGAGTTTTAGTTACTTCTGCCGGAATGGTATCACACAATCGTCCTAAGCACTGATGCCGTCCCTCATTATCACGGAGCTAACAGGATCATCGACACTCAGAAAATGTTAGGTAAATTCACTGTTCTATTTCAGAAAAATACACAGCATGTAAACCATAAGGCTTTGAGCTGGGACCTCTGCAGGAGGGAAGGGGACTGGGTGAGACTTCTTCAGGGGGGTGAAGGAGGTTTTTGAGACTTCTGGAGGAGGAGTAGGCCACTGAATGAGACTTGTAGGTGCTCAAGGAAGCTTTTGAGACTTTTGCAGGAGGGAAAAATACTGCTGTAGGTGCTCAAGGAGGCTTTTGAGACTTGTGAACGAGGGGAAGGAGGCTTCGAGGTGAGACTTCTGCAGGAGAGTAAGGAACCGAACCACTAACACAGCCGCGACACTGTCCCTGGAGGGAGTGACAGGGGCGTCCGTCCTCTCTTAGCTCACTCGCGGTCCACACTGACTCCATTCACCACTGCGCTCCCTCGGCCCTCTCTCTAGACTTGGAGAATTGACGGCTAGGATGCTGGGTCGACATACATTTATAATCATTCTTTTGCCTTATCAACGTTCTCTGTCTCAACCAGAGTTTAGGACTGCTTACTTAAGAGGAGCCTGTGGAGTCACATGGAGAGACAGGCTGTCAAATGAGGATATAAAGGAGCGTTGTGGTGTGGATGTGATAGGAAGCGTTAGGAGGAATAGACTGAGGTGGTTTGGCCATGTGGAGAGGATGTGAGGTGAAAGACTGACGAAGAGAGTGTATGTGAGTGAGATGGAGGGGGGGAGAGGGAGGGGGAGGCCGAGGATGAGATGGAGGGATGGGGTGGAGAGGTATATGAGACAGAGGGGTGTGAGTTGGGAGCGGGGCAGTGAAATAGCGGGGGACAGAGCGACGTGGAGGCGATTTGTTTGTGGCCACCCCGAACGGGATTGAGGCGTGTGGCAATAGATAGATAGATAGATAAAGAACTACTATGGAGATCAGGCAGCCAAAGTTGACCTCTTGCCGTCCGCCATCCTCTTTTTGGGGGTCAGGGAGGGGACTGTGGGGCGTATAATTCTATAACCAGGTAGATCCACTTCGCGGTAATATCAGTGTTACCACATGAAGGCATCCCTCCAATATCAAAAAATATAAGTACATCCTGGCAGCGCCATAAGCTAACCTACCTAGTGTAAGCCTGGCATATGTTTCATCCAGTCTTCAAATCATACAGAAAATATGGATACAATTACACCAGTATGTTGCCCATGATTCCTGTAATAGCTACAAGCATTCACATCAGCTTTAAATGCACAAAAACAGGAAAAGGAGTCAGTAAATACGAGAGAAGCTTTACCTTCAAACATGGCTCTGGGACGGGAGGGGAAGAAAATAGAGTTCAATAAAACCTTCAATCATTTAATTATAACTTAATAATAAAGATGTATTACTGTATCTATTAGGGGACACTGTCGAGTTTTAGCTACTTCTTCATGCAATATATTAATGATGCAATGTATGGGTAGATTTAAAATTAGCCGAACTTGACCCACTGCCGACCACTGAGCTCTATAACATGGAGAGGTTCCGCAGCGAGTGTGTCATTTACGGTGGCCATATTGAAACACCAGCACTTGCAGCCTCCACCGTTATTGTTTTGGCTGTCTCAATGCCGCTCCTTTGTATAAATACATATCCCAGTACAAAAATATATATATAGATTATGATATCTTCTGCCTAGCCCTACCAACTGTATGGGATACATTTAGTCAAGAGTGTCAATAAAACAACCTCATAGGTTACTGCATTGTAATACACTTTTTTTTTTTTATCTTTTTTCTTTGTAACCTCCTTCACCTACTGTCTGCTTAATTATGATAACAAAGATAAATCTGAGGTCGATGGTATATACACAAATCACTGACATCGATGTCTGTAACTGTATATTACAACTCTCTCTCTCTCTCTCTAGTCTTTGAACACCTATTTTTTGCACCTTGGAATTTTTAAAACGCGATGCGAATATATCGTATGTTGCACGAGTGTAAAAAGTGTAGTGTTCATCAGTACTCTTATAGACTTAGCAACAAGATATATTTCTTGCCTTTAAAACGAATGCTATCTCTTCGATGAATTTCTGTGCCCATTTTTGCATCCGTAAGCTGCACAGCGGACCAGGGCACTATATTTCCTACACCCAGCTGTCATCCTCCATCCTCTCCACATGCCCAAACAATCTCAATCTACCCCTCCTCATCACAATTTAGTATCACAACACGTATACACTCCAGTCCCATCCTTCCTCTCAATTCTTCATTCACACCTCTCATCCCTCCACACCTGTCATCCTCCATCCTCTCCACATGCCCAAACCATCTCAATCTACTCCTCCTCATCACAACACCTGTACACTCCAGTCCCATCCTTCCTCTCAATTTTCAATCGTAAACCAGTCCCCCCCTCCCCCAGGCCTCGCATCCATGGACGCATGAGTAAAACAAGAAGTCATCGTACTGAGGAGGTTAAAATATATTGCACCCTACCACTGACGACGAAAAAAAGTGGAGAAATACACAGAGTAGCCTACACCCTCCCCTCTGGACAGTTATGATGCACTTCAGTTTATAAAATACACTGGAAAACGTAGCATACAATCACAACCACCCTCCCCGTTCAACAGCTCGGTCGACACTGACTACGTAACGTCTAGCTTCTCAGGACTTGGGGGTCGTATTCTCCTGCGATTTACTTTGTCTAATGCATTACGCACCCCATCATAAAGGTTGTTAGTCAATTGTGTATGAAAAAAAAAAAAATCGTTCAATCATCCAGACCCATCCATCCATCAATGCTTGCATCAGTAAGATTTATATAATTATTCATCAGTTTTATTCATCACTGTTATGTAATTCATGTGTAATTAAGTAATGCAGTTTAATATAATCCGGTTGCCTTTGTTGGTATACGTAAGTACCAATTTTATTAATTTTGTGGTTTGTTGTCTCATTACAAGGCAGATACACAGGAAAGTAGGTTTAGTGGTAGATAGTACGATTGGCTGGTAAGTAGACAGGATGGCAGGCAGGATGATACGTATGTAGGTGGACAGACAGACAGCTAAGTGGGTAGGTAGGCTGATGAGTAGATAGGAAAGTAAACTCGAATAAGATTAGAGTCATTCGAGTAGTGAAGACAGATGAAGGAAGAGATGAATAATTATGCAAATCTTACTGATGGATGGATGCAAGGATGGATGGATGGGTCTGGATGACTGAACGAGTGATTAGGTAGGAATAAATTGATGATGATTGGTGGTCAGATGAATACTTGATGGACGTACTGGATGAACTGATGGGTGAGTGAGTTAATGTGATAACTCGTACACATACAGTAGACAGGGTGGGTGTATGTAGGATTGGCCAGGGCTTGCATAGGTGAAATGCTAGTAACGAGTAAGAATGGTGTAAATATGAGTCTGGTATGAGTAAAACGAGAGTAATTATGCGTAAAGAGTGAATGTGGGATGAATGTTAGGAATTAAATGTGGGTAAAGTGTGAATAATGTGTGGGTAACAGCTGTGGTGTGGGTAAGGGTTATGGTGTGGGTAACAGGTGTAGTGTTGGTAAGGGTTATGGTGTAGGTAAGGTGTGAGTAAGAAATAAGGTGTGGGTAACAGGTGTGGTGTGGATAAGGGTTATGGTGTAGGTAACAGGTGTGGTGTGGGTAAGGGTTGTGGTGTAGGTAAGGTGTGAGTAAGAAATAAGGTGTGGGTAACAGGTGTGGTGTGGGTAAGATGTGAGTAAGAAGTAAGATGTGGGTAACAGGTGTGGTGTGGGTAAGGGTTATGGTGTAGGTCAGGTGTGAGAAGGGATGTGCTGTATTGTTTTGCATGTACAAGGTCCACACTTGGGTAGGGTCGGTAGATGCGTGGTTAGGCTAAGTGGGCAGGTGGGTAGAGGTGGTAGGGTAGATGGATGTCGTGATGTTAATAAATGAGTAGACTGTATAGGTAGGTGGGTAGTGCGAATAAGTAAATGAGTTGTTAAAGGATAAGTAGGTAAATATACTAGCAGATAGGTAAAGTATATGGAAAATGAGTCGTACGGGGGAATGAGTGATAAGTAGCTAAGAAAGTAGGTAGGTAAGCAGGCAGGTGGGTAGGTGAGTAGCTAGATATGTAGGATGGTAGGTAACCAAATACAGTACACAGGTAAATCACTAGTTAGGCAAACAGGAAGGTAGAGTTAAAGGATGTTGTAAATTAACAGGTAAATATAGGGAAAAGAGAGAAGATGAAGCATGACTGGCCTGAGTCAGGTGAATAACGCAGAAGTGGATGTATGTGGTGGACAGGGAAATATATGAGAAGGGTGAATGTAGGGGATAATCCGATGAGTAAAGCGGGAGATGAGTATGTGGAGGGCAATGGGGGGGAGGGGGGCATATGGGAAAGGGGAGAGACTGTGGGAACAAATGAAGGTGTCTGATAATCGTCACTCTCTCACGTAACTGTTCCAACTCGACATCCCACGTCTTGTCCAGTCGTGAGGGTGGGCGTGAGAGATAAATGGGTGAGGTAACTGGAGGTAATGCAGAGAAGGATGTGGAAGATGGAAAGTGGAGGTAAGAGCTCGGAGACAAGGGGTAAAGGTGGGAGGCAGAGGGTGGAAAGTGAAGGCAACAAACAGTGAATGGAGGGAAGTTGCAGAAAGTAAATGGTGGACAGCAGGAGTGACAAATATAGGGTGGAAGTAAGAAACAGTGGGTAGGAAGGGGGGGGGGGACTGTTTCCAGTGGGATTAAAAAAAACTGGATGAAAAATGGGAATGCAAGGCAGCAGGTGGACTGACTGACTGCCAGATTTCAGTAACCAATCTTTTTGTAACGAAAGTTGGTTCAGAGTTCGATTTTTTTACAGGTCTATTTTACTGAGAAATTCTTTGTTTCATTTACCTGTAAATGTTCGTCAGTAATTCTTAAACCATCATCGCTGGTGCCGAGAACTGTTTTACGTATTTGTCAATATCCATAATATCAAGGCCTTTCAAATTTTGTGTTCAGGATTATATCCATTCGTACGCTCCTCTTTGATAATTCAATCAAAATCTGTTCGAAATGTTCCCTCTGTGGTTTTAATCGTTGGTCTAATTTCCGCATGCTTAAAACTTAAATCGCAAAGGTGAAGGCAAGACCCCAGGTTTTGTGGCAATTTCTGTAACGAAAGTATAGTTACTAGGCAATTTCTACACCTACACTTTGTAATTTGCAACAGAGGTTGATGGAGGCTAATAACCAGAGGAGTCTGACAATTGTCAGTCTGAGTTACGGGTTTCCTTCCCTTTCGCAATTAAAGTATTGAGCGTACAGCCGTAAGTTTGGTTTCTGTACCAATGAATGTAAGGCGAGAGGAGGGTGGCGTAGGGTGTGAGTGGTGGGTGGTTGTGGAGAGAATGGAAGGTGCAGATTAAGTGCCAAGTGTAGCGCACGAGGAAGGTAGGTATTGGGTCAGAGAAGGGAAGTTAAATGATGAGGATGTTGGATGGTGGATGGAGGATGTGAGGAAGAGTGTAAGATGGAGGGGTTACGGCGGGGCGTGGGTGTAAGAGTGTGGATGTGGATGCAAGGTGTGAATAAGGGTGGTTGGGATGTTGTTTCGTGGAAATCGTCCGTTATTGCGGAAAAACAAATGAACGACGTACCTACACGTGGAAGAGACGGACGTCCCTCCACATCAGTGTGGAAAATTTCCACGCTACCCATTTATGCTGATTTTGTGCAATAAAGGAGATTTTGGCATGGTTCGGAGGCATTAACATGTATTATTCTGTATATCTATCATAGATAAGTCGTTGAAAATGTATCGTTTGTGTATAATACACTCAGGTAAAACAAGGAAGAATACGTCGTGGACCAGTCTACCTGCACCCGGCCGGAAGTATTGTTGCAACTTTATTATTTAGCTCACAAGGCAATGCCAGACACTTGCAGTCACATTTACTTAAAAGTGTTCAGGAAGCAGAAGCAATTCTCGCAGTAAATCGAGTGTAAATGAACTGCCAACGAGTCTGGCATAGTATGATGGTCAGCATGACTCCACGGATTAGATGATAAACTGATGTAATCTATTTGTGGTTAGTTACCTGTATATACATACTTTTATCACGCAGGGATAGACAAATGAATGGAATAGTTATATGGATAGTTTCTCTCTATTATTTGACAGGTGAGGATGAATTTATTAGTCTTTTATTTCGATACTTTCAGCAAGTACTGATCATTTATTTTTGTACATTAACCATTTAACTTTCGTTCACATCAATCTGGATAGGTTTTAATTCATTACTCATACGTATTCTTGCTACACCCATATCTAATATATATCACTTTAGTTTTACTAACATGACGTTTTCTATCATCCTGCCCGCTAAACGAGAACGTGTGGAAAAATGACGTCAGAACCAGTGTTGATTTAAGGCAAAGCTGAAGGGTAGTGATCTTAGTGGAACTGAGGCATGGGGAAGGTGCAGGTGTGAGCAAGGTTCTGGGAGGGTGTGGTTGAGGGTGTGGGGTGCTGGATGTGAAGAGGGCTGAGAGGAAGGGTGTATGGGTGTAAGGTTGGGTTGTGTGTGTGGAATGTGTTGGAGGGTGGAGGGTGTGAGGAGAGGTGTGGGTGTGAAAAGGTGGAAGGGTGTAAGTGTGAGACAGACTGTAGGATGGAGGGTGAGGGTCAGTAGGGTGTGGGTGTAGGGGTATGGGGTGGTGTGGGTGTGGGAGGGTACCAGAGATCAACTTGCCATTGTCATCAGGTAATGCAAGGCGTGCTCCGTCAGGCACAATGAAGAAGAAGTGTGGGAGGAGGAGGGATGGGGACGTGGGGAAAGATGGGAGGAGGAGAGGGGATAGGTGGGGGCAGAGGAATAGAGGAGGTAGAAGGGGGTAAGGGAGGAAAAATAGGGGTGGTAAAAAGATGAGATTTAAGAAGGGGTAGGGGTGAGGGTGGTAGGAGGGGGTGATATGGGATGTGGGAGGGAATTATATAGGAGGGGAAGTAGGATGGGGATAGGTGTAAGGGCAAGGACCGCAGACGTGTAGTGCGCGTTGGTGGTGGTGGAGGAGGGGGAGGCAGCGGGTAAGGCAAACGGGTGGGGGTGGAAAGGATGTAGAAGGAGGGTAGGAGCTGGGTAGGGTCCATCCATCCACCTGCCGTTCCTTTCCGCTTTATTTCCAAGCTCTTCCTTCCATTCCTGTCCCTACTCTTAGCTAAGTCCCTGCCACATAAGAGCACCACGACGCAACACTATTATTTTCCCTTCATCACAGCTTGGTGTATCCTGATTATACCTCAGATTAACATACTTCTCATGGATTAGCCAGGATTAAAACATACACGACCCGAGGATTACATATTAAAGGATTAGGCTCTGAGGTGTCAATAGGGATTAGGTCAGTAGGGATTTGGTGTTTAGTCTGGATGGATTTCGCTGTCATTCCCTCATCCTTCCTTCTTTATACTTTCTCAGCCCTTCTCCCTTCTCCATACACATTTTCCTCTCTCCCTCTCTCTCTCTCTCTCTCTCTCTCTCTCTCTCTCTCTCACCTATCCACTCATATTTGGCTTTCCTCCCTCCTACTTTCCCAACTTAACTTTCCTTCCCCTCCTCCCCTACTTACCTAACATCCTCCTCTTCCTTTCTTACCCACCCACCTAACTCTACCTTCCTTCCCCTCCTTACCTACAACCCACATCACTTTCCTCCCCCTTCACTCCTCCTCTAACTCTCTTTTCTCCCTCTCCTTCCCTACCTACCCACCAAACTTTCCCCTCCATCCTCCCCTACTTACTCCCCCAACTCCCCTCCCCCTCACCCTGTCATCTCTATACCCTGTGTACCTACAATATATATAGAATCAATTAGTGGCTATACAAGGTGACAACACCAGCAACACCAACAATAACACCATAAACCTCTTATGTGGGCTGATGCTGATTTACACATTATGTTGTACTGTAGGATGTGCCACACGTGTTGGCTGCTCCTTACCAATGACCCCTGGCAATTGTATTGTTTATAAAAGACCCAACATGCTTCCATACGTCACCCTTGGTCACCTAATGGCAGCATTCCACGCTGCTCGATCTCTGGCAGCCTCCCTATTCAGTCCCTTAGATATTCTATCCATCATTTTATTCCAGCCTGATCTACACACAACATTACGCCAGTCAGGGTAAGTTCTTGTAGGCGGTAACGAAGGCTACATTTAACTCTTCAAGTTCATAAAGTTTCTCCCACGCGAAATAAAATCGTTTAGAGACACCAAGAATAAAATATAAATACGTCCAATGGTTCAAGGACTTAATGAAGGCTGTGTCTAACCCTTCCTGTCCGAGATGTCTCTCCTACCTACATAAAATTTATAAATAAATAAATAAAAGCATGTCTGGTGGCAGCAAGTTAAGTGGAAAATACATAAAAGAATCCCATGGTATACAGAATCATATCGTACATAAAAGAATCCCATGGTATACAGAATCACATCGTACATAAAAGAATCCCATGGTATACAGAATCACATCATACATAAAAGAATCCCATGGTATACAGAATCACATCGTACATAAAAGAATCCCATGGTATACAGAAGACTCACATCGTACATAAAAGAATCCCATGGTATACAGAATCACATCGTACATAAAAGAATCCCATGGTATACAGAATCACATCGTACATAAAAGAATCCCATGGTATACAGAATCACATCGTACATAAAAGAATCCCATGGTATACAGAATCACATCATACATAAAAGAATCCCATGGTATACAGAATCACATCGTACATCAAAGAATCCCATGGTATACAGAATCACATCGTACATAAAAGAATCCCATGGTATACAGAATCACATCGTACATTAAAGAATCCCATGGTATACAGAATCACATCGTACATAAAAGAATCCCATGGTATACAGAAGAATCACATACATAAAAGAATCCCATGGTATACAGAATCACATCGTACATAAAAGAATCTCACGGTGTCTCTGGCTGGCATCCGTGGCCTTTCAGATATAAAATAGTTCAGGTGATACGCCAAATGACACCGAGTCTTCTAATTAGGAATATTTTTTGTTCGCTTTCTAGCAACCTTGACCGGAAAAATGAGACGCGATTTATTTGGAGTTTTTTGGGATGGCGTTAATTAATAAGGGATCAAGAGAAAGGTGAATGTAGCTCTCTCTCTCTCTCTTGCTCACCACCTCACCTTCCAGCCTCATTTCCTATTCCATCATTTCATAATACCGCTCCCCTCTCATCCCTGTTCATCTCACCACAAAGTTAAATCCATCTGTCCTCCCCTTCATCTCACACTCTCGCCCCTCATTCCACATTTTCACTCTATTCACTCTTGCCCTCGCTTGATATCCGTTTTCCCTCACCCTTTCGCTCACCCCTTATCCCTCACTCTCTCCCGTCACTCTTTCGCTCACCCTCATCCTCAGTTCTCATCCTCACCCTCACACAGACTCATTCACATCCTCATCCTTACCCCCGTTTTCTTTATGATCTCACCTTTCACTCGGGTTCTCATTCTTACCCTCACTTCCTTTCCTCCTCACTTTACTCTCATCTTTCTCACTCCACCATCATTCTTCACCTTCATCCTTACTTTCCACACTGTTTCTGCGAAAAAGAAGAAAACCAAATCTATAAGCCTGCAATAATAATAATAATAATAATAATAATAATAATAATAATTCATCATAAAGCCAAGGGAGCCAAAATTAAGATACTGTTATTTCGAGATGCCCTCATAGAATGGAGGTGGTAGGAAGGGGGAAAGACAGACTGGGGAAGACTGTGCAAGAGATTACCAGCTGTGTAACTCATAAATGTTATATGAATGACTGAAAATAAAGACTGACTCGAATTAAGAGATAGGCAGAAAAGAGGCATGAGTGTGTACATAGACAGGTGCTGCAAGCCCCTGTAATCAGAACAGGATGCAGGTAGAGAATTCTGCAGAGCAATGACTAGAGTGAAACTAATGAAAAGGTCAAAAGGATGCGACATTGTGATAAAGTGACTGAGGGGAGTCAGGGAGAGGATGGGAGTTGTTAAGATGAACACCCACTGTGTCCACCCTGTTTAAAAGAGTGAATGTGGTGGTTCTGCCGCTCCCCCTCCACACACGAGAGGTGCAGTCCACCAGAGGAACACGACACCTTTGTACAAAATCAGCAACAGTGTAGAGTCAAAGGCAGCACGGATGTACAGAATCAGCATCAGTGTAGGGTCAAAGGCAGCACGGATGTACAGAATCAGCAACAACGTAGGGTCAAAGGCAGCACGGATGTACAGAATCAGCAACAGTGTAGGGTCAAAGGCAGCACGGATGTACAGAATCAGCAACAGTGTAGGGTCAAGGGCAGCACGGATGTACAGAATCAGCAACAACGTAGGGTCAAAGGCAGCACGGAGTCAACTCACAATACCCAGAATCCAAGAAGATGATTTCACCAGAGAGGCAATGTGATCCTTCCAAGATAGATCACAAGAAAAACAGACCCGAGGCTATTGAGGGATGATAAAGAATTGAGATGTGTGTTACTGAAGGCCGCGGGTGATTGTGTGGAAGATTGCGGCCACCTGAACGATGGCGGAATGGAGTTTTTGAACCAATATTGATCCTTACCCTCATCCATAACTCCTGCCTTTGCCTACTCCCTCACCCGTCACCCTTATCTTTCGTTTTCACCCTTACTCTCACTTTCACCCATTACACTTATACTGTATATCCTTATCTCTTAACTCTCATTCACACCCTAAATCATACTTGCACTTTCAAACTCATCTTTGCTCATTTTTCTCTCTCTCTCTCTCTCTCATCTTCGCTTCCATCTCCCCCTCTCATCCACTCTATGCACCTTCATTTTGTTTTATTGGTAATCAACATTAATTTACTGTTTTCTTTTTTCCTCCATTCTCCCTTTCTTTAATCTTTTCCCCTCTCATTTCCACGTTCGCCAATCTCACCTTCCGGTCCTCGTTTTCTCTCATATTTATTTCATACCCCCCCCCTTCTGTCTCTCTCTCTCCCTCTCTCTCTCTCTCTCTCTCTCTCTCTCTCTCTCTCTCTACTCCCATGGGCCAACTCCAGCTCGCAATTACCTCAGCAGAAAGAAAAAAATCTCTTGTTTGATCAGATCCCGAGTTCTTTTCAGATTAATTAAAACAAGTGGCTGGAAAAATCTCGCGAGTAGTTTTAACAGCTCTCTCTCTCTCTCTCTCTCTCTCTCTCTCTCTCTCTCTCTCTCTCTCTCTCTTGCTTTGTAATTTTTTTTAATATCCGGGGTGTGGTAAAATTTGGATAGCTTGTATATAGTGTAAAGCGGTTTTAGAATGACGTAGTTAAAAAGGGAAGGAAAGTTAGTTTATATAATTATGTAAGTGTATGACACGCAGGAGGACGGCTGGGCCTTTGGGATCGGACTGTGTGTGTGTGTGTGTGTGTGTGTGTGTGTGTGTGTGTGTGTGTGTGTGTGTGAGTGTGTGTGTGTGTGTGTGTGTGTGTGTGTGTGTACCTGGCTTCATCACTTAAGCCTCCCTCCTTTACCCTCGCCTGATGACACCACAAACAAAATCCCCCTCCCTCCTCTCTCTCTCTCTCTCTCTCTCTCTCTCTCTCTCTCTCTCTCTCTCTCTCTCTCTCTCTCTCTCTCTCTCTCACCCATTTTTCTCCATTTTCTTAACATTTTCTCTCTCTCCTCTCGTCCCCATTAGAAAGAAGCAAGAAAGAAAAACAAAAGAGGAGGGGTGAGAAATTCTGTATTACTGAGGGAGAGAAAATCAGAAGGCAGAGAGAAAGGAATAAGAGTGAGTGAGAATGTGAGTGAATGAGTGGTCAGTGAATGAATGAGTGAGAATGTGAGTGAATGAGTGGTCAGTGAATGAATGAGTGGGAATGTGAGTGAATGAGTGGTCAGTGAATGAATGAGTGGGAATGTGAGTGAATGAGTGGTCAGTGAATGAATGAGTGGGAATGTGAGTGAATGAGTGGTCAGTGAATGAATGAGTGGGAATGTGAGTGAATGAGGGGGCTAGTGAGAGTGAATGACTAAATGAAAGTGAATGAATGAATGAGTAAGTGATAAAAGGAATGTAAGGGCGGACGAGGAAAGAATGGAAGGATAAAGTGAAAAAGGTAAACAATAACACAGGTAAACAATAACAAGGTCAGGTGGGGGCAAGGGAGGGCGGGTCAGGTGAACCGGGTCACCATGATGAGAAGGGATTAGTGTTGTCGATCTGCCAGATTTAAACAACATTCAGGCGGGGATTAAGGCAGGGATTATACCTGTGAAGGGGAATAATCTGTGCGTATAGGTGAGTGAGAAAGAGGAGAGGAGAGATATGGGAAGGAGGGAGGGGGAGGAAGTGAAAGTGGGAGGGAAGGGAGTAGGAAATTTGTGAAGGGAGAAAAGGAGAGATGATAAGAGTGAAAGAGGGAGGGGAGGCGTGGGTAGGGGAAGGGGGGAGAGAGAGGGAGGGAGGGATTTAAACTTAAGGTGAATGTAAACACTTAAACCTACGATAGATTAATTGGGCGGGAATAAAGACAGGTAAAGATGAGAGAGAGAGAGAGAGAGAGAGAGAGAGAGAGAGAGAGAGAGAGAGAGAGAGAGAGAGAGAGAGAGAGGTAGCAGAGACACAAGGAGCTGGAAGGAACAATACTTGGAGCAAAACAGATTACCGCCATTGTCCTCCCAATCCTTCCTCTTCTTTGTCCCTCTCCCTCCCACCCCCACCTTTATTCCGCACAGGTAAATACACTAATCAACCCTTTATTTTCTTCTTTCCGTGTACTTCATCCGGAATCAGTGCTCTGTTTACTGATATTAACACGTTTATTTGTATGCGAGTATAATCTGTTGTCTCCTAATTATTTTGTTCAGCGGAAATGGTACACTAGTTTGTTCTTGATATCGTGTTCATGAGACACCTGTGTGGAAGACTGGACCACGTGTGACAGGTGTGGTTCGTCGATAAGCCCAGGATACACACACCCATACACATGTGTGGATCCTGGGTACACCTGTCCCCCTACCAGGTATATTCATGTGTCGTGTACATTTATTTAATGTATATCATGATGCTGTGTGCTGGATGCGTAACTGTATCACGTATAATGCAATTTATTTTGTGTTTAATATTATAACGATATTCACAGTTTCACATGGCAAATTAAGTTAAAATATTTGCAACTGAAGGAGTTGTTACACACACACACACACACACACCTTCTTCTTTGCTATCCCTATCTCATTCTAGTAGTTCAGTTACTCTTCTAGGAGCTGCCTAGCATGGGCCAACCGGCCTACTGCAGTTATCCTCTCTTCTTATGTTCACACACACACACACACACACACCTTACAGTAACTTCATTTCTGTTACACTGCAACTTACTCAAGACATTCGTGTGCAATTATATAGGAGAACAATTTTTGTTTCCTTTCTACTCCCACAAAGTATTTCTCATTCTCTCCTCCTCTCTCTCGATCATTCCTGTTCCTCCCCTCTCCTCTTCTTGCTTCTCACATCTTCCTTCCCACTCCTCTCCCTTCCCTCCTCTTTTTCTCCCCACCTCCTCCTCTTCCTTACTAGTTTTCAATTCTTCCCCCCTTAAAACTTCAACCAGTTCTTTCCCCTTCTCTCCTCTGCCTTCCTCATTATCTTTTCACATTCTAGCTTTCCTATCCTCCTCTCTCCCTTCCCTTTCTCCCCACCTCAAATCCTCCTCACCCCTAATAGCTTTCAATTCTTTTCTCCTTTTCACTCTTACAAATTTTTCTCCCCTCCTCGTCTCTTTTCCTTCTCTCCTCCCCTATCTCTTTCCTCCCCCTCCCCCTCCTACGCCGGCTCAGTGGCTGGGGGAGGGGCTTATGGCTGTAATCGGATCCGGAACAAGAAAAAAAGACTTGGAATAAAGCAATGGGAAGAAGGCGAGAAGGAAGAGGGAAGGACGGGCAGGGAGAGGGGAGGAGGAGGGATAGGAGGGGGAATGAGTGGAGAAAGCAGGGAGAGGAGGGGAGGAAACGGAAGAGAATCAGGGAGAGGGAAATGGGACGAAGAGAGAGGGGAAAAAGGCAGGAGAAAAGAGGAGGATCTGATTAATTTTACTGCAAAGACTGAGTGATTAAATGAATACAGGGATGGGTGATAAAGTCAATGAATGAATACAAAGATTGATGCATTAAGGATGTATGCAAAATGAAGAAGGATGGGCTAATATGAAAAATATAAGTACGAACGAACAGACAAGCATTAACGAGTCGATGGACAATATTAATTTCGGTCATAAACACATACTGAACACTAACACCTACATACATACATACACGTTCTCTCTCTCTCTCTCTCTCAACACATCAAAAGAAGACCAAAGTCATAATTATATCCGAAAACCAAATACATTAATAAACCCATCCCACCTAAGCTCCTCTAATTGGCAGGGGAGGCTTATAGGAAGACGAAAGTATGAAAGCAAAACCCTCTCTCTCTCTCTCTCTCTCTCTCTCTCTCTCTCTCTCTCTCAAAAAACAGATGGAGAGTAATGAACTGGGCTCAGTACCTCAACACAGGAAGATCTGACGACTTACATGACAAATGGGAGTCACTGAATCAAAACTGCCATGACTGGACCTGATGTGATGTATGTGTGTGTGTGTGTGTGTGTGTGTGTGTGTGTGTGTGTGTTCGGGTGAGAGAGAGAGAGAGAGAGAGAGAGAGAGAGAGAGAGAGAGAGGTGAGAAGTGTCTACTTGTCCCCTGGGAATGACCAGCCTTCCCGGGTCATATGAGTAGGACGGAGAGGAGGTGAGGGAAGGAAGGGGATGGGGGGGTACGGCTCATATAAGAACATAAGAACATAAGAAGAGAGGATAACTGCAGTAGGCCGGTTGGCCCATGCTAGGCAGCTCCTAGAAGAGTAACTGAACTACTAGAATGAGATAAGGATAACAAAATAGAAGGCTCTCCCCCGCCCTCCAAACCCTCCAGCCGAAGCCGGCAGGAAAAATTCAGAAAGAACACCACGCAGTATAGAAAAACTGGCGTGGACATTTTACAGGAAAGTGTGAAAGGAGAATAGAGACTATCATAGTGTAACCTGAAAAGGAAAAATTATGAACTAATATTGGTTATAAGATTTTCTTTATTCTATATCCACCCCTTATTTGTCATATGCTTATCTAGCCTATGCTTGAAACTCTCAATGGAAGAGGCAGCAACTACTTTACTAGGTAGCTTATTCCATTCGTCTACTACTCTATTACCAAACCAATTTCTACCGATTTCCTGACTGAAACGGAATTTTTCTAGTTTGAAACCATTATTTCTAGTTCTATCCTCTATGCTCACTTTAAGTACCTTGCTAATATCTCCCTTATTTATACCATTCATCCACTTAAACACCTCAATTAAGTATCCCCTTACTCTACGCCTCTCTAGAGAATGCAGACTTAGTCTTTTCAGTCTGTCTTCATATGACAGGTTCCGGACGTCATGTATCATTTTTGTCATTCTTCTCTGGACATTTTCTAACGAATTAATATCCATTCTATAGTAAGGACACCAGAATTGTACTGCGTAGTCTAAATGTGGCCTTACTAATCCTAGATAAAGTTTCAGTATTACTTTAGATGATCTATTGCTCACGCTTCTCGAAATAAATCCTAGGACCCTATTTGCTTTATTTCTCGCATTAATGCACTGTTGCCTTGGTTTAAGGTCGTTACTAATCATAACTCCTAGATCTCTCTCGCATTCCGATTTGCTAATTTCTTTGTTATCTAAGCTGTATTTAGTATCTCCAATGGTCTTACCTACGTTAAGTACTTTACATTTTTCAACGTTAAATTCCATTTGACAAGTTTTAGACCATTTGGACAATGTATCGAGGTCTTTTTGTAAGTTATGGCAATCGTCAGTCGAGTTAATGATACTCCCTATTTTTGTATCGTCGGCAAATTTGCTGATTCTGCTATTGACTCCTAAGTCTAGATCATTTATATATATGATAAATAATAAGGGACCGATTACTGAACCCTGTGGTACACCGCTAGTTCCTAATCCCCAGTCCGACTTAGTTCCATTTATTAATGGAAGCAAGTGTTTAGATTGAGAGAGAGAGAGACAGAGAGAGAGAGAGAGAGAGAGAGAGAGAGAGATGGTAGATGGGGGAGGGAGGAGGGAGAGAAGAAAGACTATATATATATATATATATATATATATATATATATATATATATATATATATATGTATATATATCAGGGATTGAGAGAAAGAAAGAGAGAGAGAGAGAGAGAGAGAGAGAGAGGTGAGGAGTGTCCACGTGTCCCCTGGGAATGGCCAGCCTTCCCGGGTCATATGGGTAGGACGGAGAGAAGGTGAGGGAAGGAAGGGGATGTGGGGGTACGGCTCATATAAGAACATAAGAACATAGGAAGAGAGGATAATTGCAGTAGGCCGGTTGGCCCATGCTAGGCAGCTCCTAGAAGAGTAACTGAACTACTAGAATGAGATAAGGATAGCAAAGAAGAAGGCTCTCCCCCGCCCTCCAAACCCTCCAGCCGAAAACGGCAGGAAAAAGTCAGAAAGAACACCACGCAGTATAGAAAAACTGGCGTGGACATTTTACAGGAAAGTGTGAAAGGAGAATAGAAACTATCATAGTGGACGAAGATTTACTGGAGAAATCGAATAGGAAAAAGAAACTATCAGCTCAGCCCCTGAGTGTCCAGGTTTCTCTGTCCATGACTGTACTTGCTGTGCCGATGTGTGGTATAATTCATCATAATTTCATAGGTTATTACGCAAAATAGCTGTAATTCCTTACATGCACAGAGAGATAAAGATAG
>NW_027643598.1:0-15984 GCF_032717465.1 Coenobita brevimanus
TTTTTGAAACACTTCTACTGGCCAGGTATCTTCAGGGATGTTTCCTGGTATTGTAAGTATCTTGTCACACCTGTCAAGTTGTGGGGAAGTGTAGTCAGACCAGAAAAGGTTGCACCTCTAGTTCCCATTTCACTCCTTTTGAGGCGCCATTCACCAGTGTGTTGAGGTGGATATTGTAGGCCCTCTTCCTAGGAACTTCTTTAAAGTTTTCTTATGTGTTGACCCTGATTGATATGGCTACTCGTTATCCTGAAGCCATTCCACTTAGAAATATCTCAGCAAAGCATGTGGTCAAGGAAATGCTAGGGTTCCTTCTAAAGTTTGGTCTGCCCAAGGAGGTACAGTCAGGCCGGGGAAGTAATTTCATGTCCAAATGTTTTCAAGCAGTCTCTGAAAGAGTTGGGCATCACCCAGATCACGTCTTCAGCTTACCATCCCCAGACCTGGAGAGTTGGAGGAGATATCATCAGCACTCAATTCGATGCTCAGGAAATACTGTTTGGAACATCAGAAAGACTGGGATAAAGGTCTTCCATTCGTTGTTTTTGCTGTGAGAATCTCCAAATGAATCACTGGGCTTCTCATGCCCAGAACTACTGTTTGGCCATGAAGTAAGAGGACCCCTTAAGCTACTCAAGGAGATGCTGGCTGTCGGAGGAAGATGACGTCAAACCTGCTGGAGTATGTGATGAAGTTCAAAGAACTGGCTGTCCACTGCTTTACAGCTGGTGAGAAGAGAATTTAGGAGCTGCTCAGGAGAAGACGAAGACTTGGTATGATAAGAAGTTCAGGTTACGTCACTTTCAGCCAGGAGATCAGGTTTTGATCCTGCTACCGGTGCATGGGCAACCTCTTCAAGCCAAGTTTAGTGGTCCTTATTTCTGTGTGAGAAGAAACTCAGTGATGTCAACTATGTCATCGCCAGCACCAGAATCGTAGAAAGAACAAGCAACTTTGTCACATCAACATGCTAGAAGTTATCATCACAGGCGGGACAGAAAATAACCCAGTCTGCACTGTAGCACTGTTTCCACCCGGAGTCTGCAAGTGAAGTTCTCCCATGCAGCATGAGCCTGAGTGATAGTTTGGGGAAGAATCCTGATATCATGAATGATCTCCAGACCTAAGCCTTCTCATCTAGCTCCGAGGAAAGGCAGGAGTTTTCGGCATTACTGCAGGAGTACCCGCAAGTGTTCCGTGCCACTCCAGGAAGAACCACTGTGTTGATGCATGATGTCGATGTTGGAGACGCAAAGCCAATTAAACTGCCTCCTTACCGTGTGAACCCAGTGAAAGTTCCTCTCATCCAGAAGGAGCTTGGCTACCTGTTGGACCACAAGATGATTGAGCCCTGTCAGAGCGAGTGGAGTTCTCCTGTCACTCTAGTCTTTAGGCCAGGTGGGTCACAGCGGCTTTGCATCGACTACAGACGTGTTAATCAGATAACCAAAACAGACACTTACCCTCTCCCTTGTGTGGAAGATTGCATAGACAAGATCGGAAAGGCTAGGTACATAAGTAAGTTTGATTTGTTAAAGGGATACTGGCAAGTACCTATGACTGAACGTGCTAAGGAGATCTCATGTTTTGTAACACTAGGAAAGACTTTTCCATGTTCTGTAATGCCATATGGTATGAAGAATGCACCAGCCACATTTCAGAAGCTCATGAATGTTGTAACAGAGGGTTTGGCAGGGTGTGTTGTTTATATTGATGATGTATTAATCTTCAGTGACAACTGGAAAGATCACCTATGCCATGTCAGTAAATTTCTTGAGTGTTTGGTTCAGGTTAATCTTGTAGCTAATATATCAAAGTGTGAGTTTGGTCAAGCTAAAGTTCAGTACCTTGGGTACGTAATTGGTGATGGACATGTTGCACCACCAGCAGCTAAGGTTCAGGTTATAAGTGATCTTCCCAGAAATAAAAGTAGGAAAGAGCTACAAAGATTTTTGGGAATGGTAGGTTATTACAGGAGATTTGTTCTTAACTTTTCAGTTCTTGTATCACCACTTACAGACCTACTGAAAAAGGGAGTTAAATTTGTCTGGACCGATGACTGTGAATCCTCTTTCAGCAAACTTAAAGCTATCCTATTAACCCCTACACCGCGGGCTTGTTTACCAATGACTTGCGTGTCCCGCGGGGTTATTTGGGCTCCGACAGACTCTCAAAAAATATTTGCCAAAAATCAGTTATTAGTCCTAGAATAATAAAATTACATATGCTTATGGCACATACCTTCAGCTTTCTCCTGGGATGATTGTTGAGTCTTCGTCGGTTACCGTAGGACTTTTGGATACCTCTGAAATAGGGTAACGAAGTCTCCACTTTACACTTCCCGACAACCCGTAATATGATTACCACAGCCAGATACAAACACTATAAACACTATTCTACAATTTTCAAGTAGTTTGGGATCCATACTGAAAAAAAAAAAACACTGTGAAAGCAATGGAAATTACGAGCGCGTCTGATCGTCGCACTGGCACTAGTTCGCTCTTGGTACTCTGTCATTTATTATTCATAAAACCCCTCACACTTTATATTTCTATTACTATATAACACTTATATATATCTACAGTCTTTATCCATAAGTTTCCTTCAGTAGTATTAGTTTATTGTCACTGTAGGGATTCAATTTCTTTCAGTAAAATACGTAGCATTCACTTTCTCGTCCTGTATACTGGCATTGAGAGTGAATGTCACTTTCATCTTCACTCTCATAACTCATAGCATTCAGACATGCTAGAGTGAAACTTTCACTTTCATTACTCCTAGGGTATATACTCGTATTCTTATAATACTGCTCATTTACATTTCTATTTACGTTCTCTATTTTATTTACTTTATTTACATTTCTATTTTATTTACACTGTGTTGTGCACTGTCACTTGAAATAACTTATAAAACTGTTTTCCATTGTTCACGTATATTTACATTCATTACTTTCACTTGCTGTTTACACATTATTTACACATTATTTACAATTCCACTTGCACTGTTTTACTCAATAGAAAGATCGTAGTCACTCTTTTATCAATTGTCAGCCCTTTACCTCTTTCCACACGAGGTTTAGTAGGGGTAAAGGTCACAGGGCCATTTGCATGGAGGTGAAAAAAGGTCTTGAAGTCAGCAAGAAGAAACATACGTACCCTCGCTTCGGAAGATGAGAGTAAACTGATAACGGAGGGCCAGCATGGAGGCCTGCTTAGGGGTTATTCAGAGTTACCAATATTAGTTCTTGAAACAGCTAAGTCTAGCACTGAAATGATTGGCAGGAAATCTAGACAATTCATTATAAATTTGGTAGTTCCAGGTGAATGTAAATATCACTTAGGCTTCTCCCTTCCCTCCTTACATGTATATTTATTACGAAAATAGATTAGAGGCCTACTTAGGAGATATATATTCGGAGCTACCAATGTTAAATCTTGAAACAGCTTTGTCTAGCACTGAAATGATTGGCAGGAAATCTAGACAATACATTATAAATTAGGTAGTTCCAGGTGAATGTAAATATCACTTAGGCTTCTCCTTCCCTCCTTACATGTATATTTATTACGAAAATAGATTATACGGCATATTTCAAGGGGAAAAAACAGCGAAAATTAGCGAACGAGTGCACGTGAGGTGTTGTCAGGTGATAATTAGCCAATTCCAGGTGTATGGCACTCTCACTTACCTTATTTCTTTCTTGTATATATTATTTGGTATAAGAATAGGACATAGGGCTTATTTCAATGGATGAAATCAGTGAAAAATTCCAGGGAAGATTTACTTAGCGTAACACGGCCGGGCAGGCTAGAGGATAGGGTAATGGAAGGGGGTAGGGAGGAGTCAAGAACGGGGAGAAATGGCTAAATTGTCAACAATGGATGGGAGTACAGATGAGATTAGGAGTGCTGACTAGTGTTGGACATTGGCAGTACTGATAGATGATACAAGCCCCCACTTGGAAGCCCGGGTGAATTCAAAATAACACAGAATCACAAAAGCGACGCCCTGCGGTATGATCCCTTGCTCCCAAGCGTCACGAAAGTGACGCCCCGCGGTTAAGGGGTTAAGTCAGCCAGTGCTCGCTACTCCAAATTTTGCTAAGCATTTTAAGATGGCTGTTGACGCAAGTGATACAGGAGCTGGGGCTGTTTTGCTGCAAGAGGATGATCAGGGTATTGAACACCCTGTATCTTATTACGGTAAGAAGTTCACTCCACCTCAAAAGAACTACTCAACTATTGAGAAAGAGCTTTTGGCCTTGATTTTGGGTTTACAGCATTTTTCATTTTATTTGTGTTCTGGTTTTGACCCCATAGTCATTTATACAGATCATAACCCACTGAAACTCCTTAGTAGGTTTAAGGATAAAAATCAGAGATTGACAAGATGGAGTCTACTTCTTCAGGAGTATTCATTAGACATACAACATGTCAAGGGAAAAGAAAATGTTTTTGCAGATTGCTTATCTAGACTTTAGACAGATTGTTTTAGAGTAATAAGAAATTTCCATTGTAAATTTCTTCCCTTTGTTGGGAGGTGTTACATAGCCTATGATTTCATCATCTTTTGTATCATACTAATGTACAGTATGCTGCATGTTTGATCACGAGCGTGTTCTACTTCACTCCCCCCTTCTACCCTTATGGTAGAGTAAGTCGTTCTTTCTATTGTTCAGAGCAGGATTGTCAACTCTTTGTCCCCTATGGCTTCATTTGCTGCGTCCTTCTTACAAGTTGTATCAAGCTCTGCCGGCCCCTATATAATGAGCTCAGTCCCTGCATTAACAGCCACTTAGATCTACTCCTCATTTTGCTCACATCTCTCTCCTCCCCTGTACAGTTGTTATTATTGTGAGTGCTCAGGAAGTCTCCAACCATCTAGCAGCTGTGTAATTTGAGTATAAGTGTTGTTGCATTTTTTTCTTGTACTGTATAGCATAGGGTGTTAATTCGTAGGCCTATTAAGGTTTTTGTGATTCATGTGTTTTAAGTGTCAGCCATTATTGATAATATTTTGTATCTGTAATAATATATCTTGCATTCACTGAGCATTATCCGGTTTTCTCATTTTATCAGGGCTGACTTAGATAAATTTACTCTTGCTAATTTCGTTTTAATAGAGGCTATTGCAGTTAACCATATATTTAACCTGTTTTTTGCCATTACATTATCCTTATGAGTCCTGAATGTTTAGTTGTTAGTTTGAGCATTAAACTTTAACTTATAATTTTATCTAACTCTTTTGTTTTGAACCTGGAACTTTACGGGACAGTTTTCTCTGTTCCGTAACAATATATATATATATATATATATATATATATATATATATATATATATATATATATCATCAGCCATTTGAGTATCCACTGCAGGACCGGCCTATCCCGACCGACGTGGGGAAGATATATATATATATATATATATATATATATATATATAAAACCCATTGGAGCCCAGTGTCCACAGTTTTGGACAGAACTGGGAATTTTCAAGTCTTAATAAAGTAGGGTACCCCCAGGTCGGAACCTATGAGCTTTGCGACTATCAGCCAATAGGCAGAGGGCGCTACACTTAGTACCCTCCCAGCACAGTGCCTCGCCCAGCAGCTCTGGGATCCAATGGGATATATATATATATATATATATATATATCATCATCATCATCATCAGCCGTTTGAGTATCCATTGCAGGACTGACCTATCCCAAGCAAAGTGGGGACGATACAGCCAATGAATCTCTACCAAGTTTTTTTTTTTTATGCGAGGAAGAAGGAACCAGAGGCCATGAGCTCAGAGTAACAGTTCCCTCCAAGAGAAAAACAAAATACAATAGAGAGCCAAATTCAAGACCCGATCATTTTGAGATGCCTGGACACATTGTGTTTGAAAGACTGGAGCTTATAGGCAGCAGGAAATACAGACAGAGGGAGACAGTTCCAGAGTTGACCTGTTGCATAAATGAAAGACTGGGAGTAACGGTTCTCTTGCATTAGAGAGTTAGACAGAAAAGGGATGAGAGTTTGCTGCCAGACGGGTGCTACGCGCCCGTCGTAGAGGTGGAGGAATGCAAGCAGACAGTTCAGAGGAGCAGTGACCATTAAAGTAGCGATAGAAAAGAGATAAAGATGCGGCGAAGAGACAGAGGTTGAAGGGAGTCAATAAGAGGAGGAGAGTTAATGAGACAAAAAGCCTTTGACTCCACCCTATTGAGAAAGAGCTGTATGTCGGGAGCCTCCCCACACATGAGAGTTGTACTCCACACAGGGGCGGATAAAACCCTTGTATAGAGTCAATAATTGTGCAGGGGTAAAGAAAGAGCGGAGGTCAGCTTAGCACACCCAATCCCTTGGAAGCAGATTTTACAAGAGATGTAATATGATCTTTCCAAGATAAGTCCCGAGTAAATGAAACCCCAAGCATGTTCAAGGATGATGCAGTATTAAGCTGAATATTATTAAACATTAGTGGGTATACCTGTGGAAGATTTTGTCGGGTTGATAGGTGTAAGAACTGAGTCTTAGATGCATTAAAAACAATCATATTATTTTTACCCCAGTCAGAGATACGAGCCAAGTCAGACATTAGGTGTGCCATAGCCTCATCCCTTGTTTGTTGAAGTAACTGTTGAGATGGGCGTTGCGAGAACCGAATGGAAAGGTGAAGGGTGGAGCCATCAGCGTATGAGTGGATAGGGTTAGATGTACAGCTTAGAAGATCATTGAAGAATAAAGGAAGAGAGTTGGTGATAGGACAGAGCCCTGAGGAACACCACTGTTGATAGATCTAGGAGAAGAACGATGGCCGTCTACAAAAGGCGGCTATACAGTAGAACGACCAGAAAGGAAGCTAGCGATGAAGGCACAGATAGAAGGATAGAAACCGTAGGAGGGCAGTTTGGAAATTAAAGATTTATGCCAGACTCGATCGAAAGCCTTTGAGATGTGAAGTGCAATGGCAAAGCTTTCGCCAAAGTCCCGAAAGGAGGATGACCAGGAGTCTGAAAGGTAGGTGAGAAGATCGCCAGTGGAGCGTCCATGACGGAACCCGTACTGACGATCGGAAAGAAGGTTGTGATAGGAAAGATGCCTTAAAATTTTTCTATTGAGAATTGACTCGAAAACTTTTGAATTACAGGACGTTAAAGCAATTGGACGATAGTTGGAGGGTTGGGAGTGGTCACCCTTCTTTGGGACTGGCTGAATGAGAGCAAACTTCCAGCAAGAAGGAAAGGTACAAGTTGACAGACAAAGGCAAAAGAGTTTGCCTAGCACAGTCCTTGAGAACAACTGGAGGGACCCCATCAGGCCCATATGCCTTGTTAGTACTGAGGCCAGTGATGGCAGAAAGTACATCAGCTGAAGAAATTTTAATGTTAGCCATGAGGAAGTCGGAGGGGGGAAGTGATGGAGGAACAGCACCGGAATCGTCTAAGGTGGAATTGGAGGAGAAAGTCTGTGCGAAGAGATATGCTTTATCAATAGAAGAAATAGCTACAGAACCATCAGAGTAGAAAAGAGGAGGGAAGGATGATGAGGTAAAGTTGTTAGGAAAGATTTTGGCAAGGTGCCAGAAGGAGCGGGAAGAATTCGAGTTGGAGAGTTGAGAGCATTTAGTATGGATGAAATTATTTTTAGTAGAGCGAAGAACAGACTTAGCACGATTCCGGCAGAAACGTAAAGATGATGTGATTCAGGGGTGGGTTGGCTCGGTACCTTTTGTACGCCCTCTCCTTGTTGCGGACAGCATTAGAATAAGCGTGATTAAAACCAAGGCTTTCTTGCGTTAGTTAAAGGATACGAGAAAGGAATGTATGCTTCCATGCCTGAAAGATTAACCTCCGTAATGTGCAAGGCACACTCAGATGGCTCACGGCCATGGAAACAATAATCATTCCACGGAAAATCAAAGAAGTATTGCCTGAGGGCCTCCCAGTCCGCGGCTCCAAAATGCCAGAGACGACGTTTCTCTGGAGGGTCCACAGGCCGTACCAGAGTGATAGGACAGGTTGAGGTAATAAAGTTATGATCGGAGGAGCCCAACGGAGAGAAAAGATTAACAGAGTAAGCAGAAGGATTAGTTGTGAGGAAGAGGTCAAGTATGTTGGAGCTCTCTCCAAGGCAGTCAGGGATACAGGTAGCGTGCTGTACAAGCTGCTCTAGGTCATTAAGGATAGAAAAGATGTGAGGCTTGTTCACCAGGTGGATCAGTGAAAGGAGAGGAGAGCGAAAGGTGGTGGTGAACATTGAAATCTCCTAGAATGGAGATTTCAGAGAAAGGAGAAATGGATAGAATGTGTTCCATCGTAGAAGTAAGATAGTCGAAGAATTTTTGATAGTCAGTAGAATTAGGGGATAAATAAACAGCACAGATATATTTAGTCAGAGAATGACAGGAAAACCGAAGCCAGAGTGTAGAGAATTCAGAAGAATCGAGTTCAGGAACACGAGAGCAAGATAAGTCGTTGCGTATATATACACAACAGCCACCTTTGGCTTTGAAATGAGTATAGAGAAACTAGGAGAATACAGGAAAGGGTTTGCTGTCAGTTGTCTCAGACAGCTGAGTCTCAGTTAGAAAAAAGGTGAGGTTTAGAGGAGGGAGAGGTGGTGCTCAACAGAGCAAAAGTTAGAGGAAAGGCCGCGAATGTTGCAGAAATGAAGAAGAAGAGAGTCAGACAGTGGTTCCAGGCACCACAGGTCGTCACCGGGAGAGGAGCGGATGGTGGGGGCATTTATGGTTCCCCCCCTGAGAACTCCGAGGCTTGGTGATGAGACGCCATTTTAGTTGAATTTTGAATCGGAAGTGTAGTGTGTACTGTGCATGTAGTTTAGTGTAGATAGTTAGAGAAATTTGTACTGGAGAGCATGCTGGCCTACTCTCTGTGTAACTGAGACACTGAAAAAGTTCAGCAAAGGGGATGGTCAGGAACTAGTCCTGAGGGCTGATGAGACGGGAGCTCCAGCATTCCTCTTATCAGCTTTCCATCCACCTCGGGAGTACTGCCCTGCTCGACTGGTTCTACAGTCTACTCCTTAAGTGGCTTAGGCTGTCTGATAGAGACTGTATGTAGGGTGCAAAGTGCTTGTAAGTGTTATTGATGTGTTGGAGTGGCTTTGGATGTGTGCGTAGACTGTGAACGAAGTGAAATTGGTTTGCACAAGCCGACTGGGGGCAAGCATACATTATAGTATATATATATATATATATATATATATATATATATATATATATATATATATATATAAATATATATATATCAGCAGCAGCAGCAGCAATTTGAGTGTCCACTGCAGCACCAGCCTATCCCGAACGAATTGCTGACAATACAGCCTATGTATCTCTACCAAGTGGCTTAGGCTGTCTGGAAGATATTGTACGTAGGGTGAGAAGTGCTTGTACTGTAAGTGTGACTGTAATGTTGTAGTGGCTTTGGATGTATGATTAGTCTGTGAACCAAGTGAAATTGGCTCGTGGAAGCCTACCGGGTGGATGCATACTTTATAGTATGTGACACTGGCTGAACCACAGCACCCCTTACGTCCTCCAAAGCAGTATGTGGCCGGGTGAACACTCCCAAACTTTATTACTCTGACGGGGCACGAACCTTTGTTCTCCTGTGTGCGAGAGCACACACTCTCCCACTGTACCACAGGAGCTCCATATATAGATTGATAGATAGATATTATAGATATAGATATATATATAGATACAGATATATAGATAGATACATACATAGTTAGATAGATGAATGTTAAGTAAACACGACAGCATTATTGCTGTTCTTAATCTTCTTTCAAATATTTTCCTCACTAATACTCTTCCTTCGTGGGAGTGATCGAAAACCAGCTCTCCAAAGTTGTTTATTTTTATTCGACGTCTCGTCTACTGACAGACATCATCAGGAATGGAGAGGCCACATCCTCATCTGGGAATGAAATATATTTACACTGATAAGTGTTGAGGAACGTAGACACTGGAACACATGATTATTTAATTTAAAGGTGTTGCACAGTTTTTACGTACATAGAACCAACAACATGTAAAAGTACAAAGGACCCATTATCTACACTAGTGTCAAGTGGAGCATGAATCTAGGACCGGTCAGTCTGAGACAATTAGTCCTTAAATCAGTCATACTCTTGTTGTCTTCAAGATCTGTGCTTCTGTGCTTATACCCTGCCTAGGTAAACTCTTTTGCCTTTGTCTTTCAACTTGTTCCTTTCCTTCTTTATGGAAGTTTGCTCTCATTCAGCCAGTCCCAAAGAAGGGTGACCATTACCAACCCCGTAACTGTCGTCCAATTACTTTAACATCCTATGTCTCAAGAGTTTTCGAGTCCATTCTTAACAGAAAACTTTTAAAGCATCTTTCCTATCACAACCTTCTTTCTGATCGTCAGTATGGGTTTCGCCAGGGACTCTCCACTGGCGATCTTCTCACCTACCTTTCAGACTCCTGGTCAACCTCCTTTCGGGACTTTGGCGAAAGCTTTGCCATCACACTTGACATCTCAAAGGTTTTCAATTGAGTCTGGCATTAACCTTTAACTTCCAAACTGTCATCTTACGGTTTCTATCTTTCTGTCTGTCCCTTCATCTCTAGCTTCCTTTCTGGTCGTTCTATAGCCGCTGTTGTAGACGGCCATCTTTCCTCTCCTAGATCTACCAACAGTGGTGTTCCTCAGGGCTCTGTCCTATCACCAACTCTCTTCCTTTTATTCATCAATGATCTTCTAAGCTATACATCTAACCCTATCCACTCGTACGCTGATGATTTCACCCCTCACCTTTCCATTCGGTTTCTGGAACGTCCATCTCAGCAGTTACTTCAACAAACAAGGAATGAGGCTATGGCACACCTAATGTCTGACTTGGGTCGTATCTCTGACTGGGGTAAAAATAATTTTGTTGTTTTTAATGCATCAAAGACTCAGTTTTTACACCTATCAACCCATCAAAATCCTTCAAAGGAGTCCCCACCGATGTTTAACCCCCCACGTACCAGTACAGTTTTAAAACGGTCTGACATAATTCCGTGGCCAGTTACAGTGCCATTTTAAAATGGTTTAAAATAAATAAAAATTCACTGTGACCGCATTTTTCAAGATTTGCGGGTAAAAATTGGCAGGCATGTATGGTAACTGTTCCTTTACCATCCTCCAGTCTGTCAAGGCCATACTCTCACTCACTGCCTCCCTCACGCTCGCTCTGCCTCACTCTGCCTGTGTGCCTCACCCGGTGCTGTATACTGTATAGTGAAGGCATTTCGTAAATATTTTCACGAAAGTGTAAGTTGTAAATATTTTCTTGTAAGTGAAAAGGACTATATAGTGAAGTTAAGTTGCAAATACCTTCTTGTAAGTGCCAGGACTACACAGTGAAGTCAGGTTGTACCCATCTTCAATTAAGTGTAAGATAATGCATTCACCATGAGAAAGACACGCAAATTGTGATAGATGATGAAGTAATAAGTAATCAGAAAAGTATACTGAACATTGCTGTACCTTCCCAGCATAAATACCCGAGTATTCCTTACATAGAAAACGGCTTTCTCTGACCTACGTGGTGAGCGTGAGAGAGCAGCTATACCTGTATACGAGTAAGCAGGACTCAATAAAACCCATTTCCGAGCTTCAGTGAGCATATTAATGGTGAAATTCGTTGTTTTCACATCAAAGTCTAACATTTTACCCCCCAAAAAAAAGGTCGAAAAATGGCCGGTACGGAGGCAACCCATAGGGCTAAAAATAGCTGGCATATGGCGGGTTAATAATATCCAGCTCTATCGTGCATCATCCTTGAACATGCTTGGGGTTTCACTCACTCAGGACTTATCTTAGAAAATCATATTTATTGCATCTCTTGTAAAATCTGCTTCCAAGAGATTATGTGTGCTAAGCCGACTCTGTGCCTTCTTTACCCATGCACAGTTGTTAACTTCATACACGGGTTTTATTCGCCCCTGTTTAGAGTACAACTCACATGTGTGGGAAGGTTCCACACATACAGCTTTTCTTAATAGGGTGGAGTTAAAGGCTTTTCGTCTCATCAACGCTCCTCCTCTTACTGGCTTCCTTTAACCTCTGTCTCACTGCCGCACTTTTGCCTCTTTATCTCTTTTCTATTGCTACTTCAATGGTCACTGCTCCTCTGAAATGTCTGCTTGCATCCTTCCACCTCTATGACGGGTGCATAGCACCCATCAAGCAAAAAATTCTCAACTCTTTTCTGTCCAACTGTATTGCAAGAGTTAACCGTTACTCCCAGTCCTTCATTTATGCAACAGTTCAACTCTGGAACTGACTCCCTCTGTCTGTATTTCCTACTTCCTATGATCTCCAGTCTTTCAAACACAGTGTGTCCAGGCATCTTGAAACGAAAGGATCTTGAATTTGGCTCTCTTTTGTATCGTCTTTGTTTTTTTTCTGTGAAGGATCTGTTTTGCCGGCTCAGCTTTTGGTTCCTTCTTCCTCGCATAAAAAAAAAAAAAAAAAAAAAAAAAAAAGGTCTTCAGGACCACATCCCTCTCTGAACGTGGGAGAGGTGGCAGGGACATTCTAACACAGTAACAACCTCCTTCTTGAAAGGGAAGTGAGAAGAAAGGGAAAAACAGGCGAGGGACAAAGCACCCTGACCCAAATAAAAAGGCTGAGATTACCTTTTCAAACCACTTTCAGGAGGCTGCGTGTGTTTAGTCACCCCAGGGCAATCAATAGGGCAGGACCCTCCAGAGTCGAGTAAGCAAAACCAAAAGTGGGCTGTGTTTCTATGCAACAACATATCTTTCTCTCGTGTTCCTGAACGTCTGTTTTCTGAATTTTCTACTCTCTGACTTCATTGTCATGTCATCCTTTTCCTAAATATATCAGTGTTGCGTACTTATCCCCTAATTCTACTCTGAAAAATTCATTGACTAACTTACTTTTAAGATGGAACACATTTAATCAGTTTCTCCATTCTCTGAAATATCCATTCTAAGTTATTTCAGTGTTCACCACCATCTATGGCTCTTCCCTCCATTTACTGATCCACCTGGTTAACAAGTCTTCATCTTTTCTATCCTTAATGACCTACAGCAGCTTGTACAGCACCCTCCTTGTATCCATGCCTCCTTGAAGAGAGTTCCATCATACTTGACCCCTTTCTTACGACTAATCCTTCTGCATACTTTTTCAGTCTTTTCTCTCTGCTGGATTCCCGATCACAACCTTTTTCACCTTAATCTTTCCTATCACTCCAGTAAGGCCTGTGGATCCTCCCAAGAAGAGGTGGCTGTTGCTCATTCCAGCTGCTGATTGGGAGGCCCTAAGGCAGTAATTCTTCTATTTTTCCTGGAATGATTATAACTTCCATGTCTTAGACCCATCTGAGTCCGCATCATGAATTACAGAGGATATTTTCTTGAATAAGGAAGCATACATTCCTTTCTCTTATCCTGTGGCTGATGTGAAAAAAAAAAAAATCTTGCTTTAGTCACGTATCTTCCAATGCTGTCCACGGCAAAAAGAAGACTGACAAAAGGTACCACACCCAACCCAACCCTGAATGTCATCTCTTTTATGTCTGTACCTGGAATCGTATTAAGTCTCTGCTAAGAATAATATTGCTTCGTACTAAATGCTCTGAACCCTCTAACTCAAGTTTTCCCTACTCTTTCTGGCAGCTTCCCAAAAGCATCTCTGACAGGTTTACTCTGATTTCCTCATGACTGACATTAAAAATTCTTTAGCTGATGTGCTTTCTTCCCTCACTGGCTCAGCACTAACAAGGTATAGGCCTGACGGAGTCCCCGTGATCGGCTTCTGTGCTTACACCCTGCCTAGGTAAAATCTTCACCTTTTTCTGTTGACTTGTGCCTTTCCATTTTGTTAGAAGTTTGCTCTCATTCAGCTTGCCCCAAAGAAAAGTGACTATTCCCAGCCCTCTAACTCTTAGTCATTTGCTTCAACATTGTTTTTATCATCTTTTCTTAACTACTGTAAAAATAAAAAAAATAAAGCACCTTTCCTATTAGAACCTTTCCAATCGCCAGCATGGATTCCACCAGGGACATTCCACTGTTCATCTTCTCACTATCCTGTCACTCTTCATCATTATCCTTGTGGGACTTTAGCTTTGTCATTGCACTTGACATATCACGGACTTTCGATCGATTGTGGCCTCATCTTTAACTTCTGTACTACACTCGCTTGGTATCTGTCCATCACTCTGAGCGTTCATCTCAAGCTTCCTTTCTAATCATTCTACAGTATTGCCGCTGTTGTGGACGGTGGCCATTCTTCTCGTCCTTTTATTCATCGGTGACCTAACATGTACTTCTGATCCAATGTACTCATATGCTAAACTCTCAACTCTTCACCTTTCCACTCGCTTCTTGCAGCATCCATCTCAACAGTCACTTCAACAAACATGGGTTGAGGCTATGGCACATCTAATGTCTGATTGGCTCATGTCTCTAATTAGGGTAAAAGTATTCATGCTGTTTTTAACACATGACATACACAGTTCTTTAAATCTGTCAGCCAGGCAGAATCGTCCACACGAGTATCCTCTGATTTTTAAAATTATTCATTCCAATCCTGCATCACCCTTTAACATACTCGGGATACTCGGGATTTAGTTTGGCACGATCATTTTACCTCTCTTGTAAAATCTGCTTTGAAGAGACTTGGTGTGCTAAACCAACTCCATGCCATCTTTACCTCTGCAGAGTTGTTGAGTTTATATGTGGGTTTTCTTCATTCCAGTGAAGAATACAACTCTCATGTGTGGCGATGCTCCCCATGTACAGCTCTTCTTAACAAGGTGAAGCTAAATGGCTTTCGTCTCGTTAACTCTACTCTTATTTGCTACTTTTAACTTCTGTCTCTCTGCCAGACTGTTGCATCTTTAACCCCTAATGCGCGGCCATCGACAGCCGACCCCCCCCCGGGTGGCGGAGTTCGATCGCTGTTTGAGTACCTGTAGGAAAATATTAGCCAAAAATCAGAGATTAATCTTATAACATTATACTTGGTACAGCAGATAGTACTTACATTCAGCTTTCTCCAGAGACAGGTTTTGAGCCTTCGTGGACTACCCAAGGACTTGTGGAGACTTGCAAAGTTGGGTAACAAAATCTTCACTTTCACACCTCCAGCAACCCGGTTTCCCCTCTACCACAGCCTCATTCTGTCACAGTAAACTTTATACTACAACGTACAGGTAGTTTGGAATCCGTATTTGTACAATAAGCACTGAAAATAATGCTAAAATCAACGAAGCGTATGGCCAACATGCAGCGCGGCAGTGGTCTTCCCGTCACTCAACAAACATATCCATTTTCACAGCTAAAAACACGTATACTACATTATTTTCAATCATATTACTTCCCAAAAGATCACTGCAGCGCGCTTTTTATTCTGCCTTACGCACGTCACTTTATTCTCGTTCCTGTCGGCCGCTTGCACTGACTCGGAAGAGCTAGAACTGGCCATAATGTCACTTTTAAAGCCTGCGGTAAACTGACGCTAACCAGGGGCAAACCGTGCGAAAAAAAGCTAGTGTTACAACTGAGGAAACAAGTGTTTCCTATTAGCATAAACTGCTTGTGAGAGGAGAGCGCAGATTTACAGTTCTGAGCAGTCAGAGCGCTGCCATGTATCACAGCCAGGCTGGCCGGGCCGTGGTGGGGGGGGAAGGGGGAAAAACGCGATACTTGGCAACAACGGAGGTCAGTAGTACAAAGGTAAAGTATGCTAATTGTAGCTAAAGGGTGGTGGTACTGATAGACAATACCAGCTGGAACATCCTTTCCCGCGTTTATTCAAAATTAACTCGAATCGCAAACACGACGCTCCGCCGTTATGTCCTTTTCGGCGAGTGTCGCAAACGCGACGCCCCGCGTTTTAGAGGTTAACTTTTCTATCGCCACTTCAATGGTCACTGCTCCTCGGAACTGTCTGCTTACATCCCTCACCAGTACATCTGGAGCATAGCATCTGTCTG
>NW_027643599.1:0-47891 GCF_032717465.1 Coenobita brevimanus
CCGGAACAAGAAAAAAAGACTTGGAATAAAGCAATGGGAAAAAGGCGAGAAGGAAGAGGGAAGGATGAGCAGGGAGAGGGGAGGAGGAGGGATAGGAAGGGGAATGAGTGGAGAAAGCAGGGAGAGGAGGGGAGGAAACGGAAGAGAATCAGGGAGAGGGAAATGGGACGAAGAGAGAGGAGAAAAAGGCAGGAGAAAAGAGGAGGATCTGATTAATTTTACCGCAAAGACTGAATGATTAAATAAATACAGGGATGGGTGATAAAATCAATGAATGAATACAAAGACTGATGCATTAAGGATGTATGCACAATGAAGAAGGATGGGCTAATATGAAAAATATAAGTACGAACGAACAGACAAGCATTAACGAGTCGATGGACAATATTAATTTCGGTCATAAACACATACTGAACACTAACACCTACATACATACATACACGTTCTCTCTCTCTCTCTCTCTCTCTCTCTCTCTCTCTCTCTCAACACATCAAAAGAAGACCAAAGTCATAATTATATCCGAAAACCAAATACATTAAAAAACCCATCCCACCTAAGCTCCTCTAATTGGCAGGAGAGGCTTATAGGAAGACGAAAGTATGAAAGCAATGACCCCCCCCCTTCTCTCTCTCTCTCTCTCTCTCTCTCTCTCTCTCTCTCTCTCTCTCTCAAATAAAACAGATGGAGAGTAATGAACTGGGCTCAGTACCTCAACACAGGAAGATCTGACGACTTACATGACAAATGGGAGTCACTGAATCAAAACTGCCATGACTGGACCTGATGTGATCTGTGTGTGTGTGTGTGTGTGTGTGTGTGTGTGTGTGTGTGTGTGTGTGTGTGTGTGTGTGTGTGTGTGTGTGTGTGTGTGTGTGTGTGTGTGTGTGTGTGTGTGTGTGTGTGTGTGTGTGTGTGTGTGTGTGTGTGTGTGTGTGTGTGTGTGTGTGTGAGAGAGAGAGAGAGAGAGAGAGAGAGAGAATCATTACTTCATTCAGCCTGCATTGCATTTTCCTCGGATGTTACAGTATATTTTTTATCTAGTCTTTTCATAGATTACATATTTTTTTTTCCTCAGCAATATTCACTGATATCTTACTGAACCTCTCTCTCTCTCTCTCTCTCTCTCTCTCTCTCTCTCTCTCCCTGGTTTCTTCCTCCATCTCTTTGGGAAATCCGACACTAAGTCAATACCTTGCCTTGTGAAGTTTAGAGGTGCAAGAGAGAGAGGGAAAGGGAAGAGAGAAAAGGAGAAGTGAAAAAGGAGAAAGAAGAGAGGCAAAAAGGGTGAGGAAGAAATACAGGGAGAAGAAGGGAATGGAAGAGAAGAACTGAGGTAAGCGACGAGAGGATCCGGTAGAAGGAAGGAAGGGGGAAGGGAGGGAAAGACAGAGGCGGACTGAGAGGCTGGGAATAAGAGAGGATGAGAAAGCAAGAGGAAAGGATGCATGGACTGATGGATGGATAATAAGCTTCCAATTTACTGTAATATAATCGGGATGTGGGATTACATTTTTCACTGCAAAAGTTAGACGGTTTTATTAGCCTCGACGTAGCTCTCAGGCTCCGGTGATGGACTCTACGATGATAAAATTGTGTAGCGTTAGTTGCAATAACATACCAGAGTTAATGAGTCCAGGAAGGCCAAATTTAAGTCATCGAGTTCGGAAAGTCTCTCCTAAACTGAATAATACATGTTGGTCGTGGGAATAAAATATAGACGACAGTGAACTAAGGCTTCTCACCCACACAGCATTGGAATCTATATCTGGCGTGGTGTCCAATAGCCTTTATGTCGGATCGGCTGAGGTTTTTCTGATCCTCTTTGCTTACAATCTCCTTTACCACAAGTCAGGAGTCTTTCTCGTATTCCTCTGCCCATACCCTATACTATATTCTGAATATTTATGTAACACCGAAACATACAGCTGTGGACTGACAGTCAATATTGGAGGAAGAGGAGGAAGGTATAGGAAAGCAGGAGGATAGGAGATTGAGGGTGTTGGAGATCTGGAAGGTAAGAAAAGATTAAGATGCTAAGACAGGAAGAAGGAAGAAAGGAGAGAGCAAGAGACAGGGATGATGGATGAAGAAAAGGAAGACAGTACGGAGGAAGGGTGGAGACCAGGGAGACGAAAAGGATAAGGGCAGAGGAACCGAGAAGCAAATGAGGGAGAGACTGAAGGAGAAGAGGAGGAAGGGTAGGAAAACAGGAGCAAAGATGACTGGCAGGAGGAGTGTAGCAAGGCATGGAGGTAAGGATGTAGTGAAGGGAAAGTGTACAAGGACTGGAAGGAGAAGGGAGTGTAGAAAAAAGGGAAGACAGCAGGATAATAACTGGGGTTTTAGAGGGAGAAGAATGAGGGTGAAGGAGGCTAGAAGGTCAAGAAAACAGGAGGAAAGGAGGATGGCAGGAAAACAGGACAGGATGTAGGATATAAGGAAAACATGTAGGACTGTAAGAGACAAGGAAAAAAGAATGGAAGAAGAGAAGGCCACACAAAGAGACAAGAGGAGGATGGTAGGAAGACAGAAGAGCAGCTGTACAAGACAAGGAAGACAGGAGTGTGTGAAGGAAAACAGGCTGAGATGCCAAGGCAAATTGTACATCAGGGACAGACGCTACTGCTGGGCTAATGACCTCACACTGAGCACACCCTGAGGAGGAGGAGGAGGAGGAGGAGGAGGAGGAGGGGGGGATACTACTCCTCCTACTACTGATAAAACAATAATAATAATAATAATAGTAAAGTGTGGAGGGAGTGGAGGCTGGAGAGGGGAAAAAGGAAGGGATAGGGGATGAGCGGGATGGGTAAGGAGGGGGAGAGAGGAAGGGAGAAAGTGTGGAGGAGGAGAATTAAGTGGAGACGGGAGGGGAGGGGAAGAGGTGGAAGGAAGGAGGAGGGAGGTGGAGGAAGTGGAGGTAAGAGGATTAGCAAGAGAGAAGGAAGATTAACAGGAGAGGTATGCACGAGGAAGCTGCCAAAATATTAGCTCCTCTTCCTTCACTTTCTCTCTTCCTCTCCTTTTTTTCTTAATTTTTTTATATTCTTCCCTCATTTTTTCTTCTTCCTCCTCTTTCGTCTCTTCTTCCTCCCTTTTACTTATTTTTAAATTTTCTTTTCAATTACTTCTATTTTCTTCCTCTAGTTCCTTCATACACTCTCTTGCCCCTCTTCTTCTTCAATTCGTATTTTCCTTCCCTCTTCTTTAATTTTCCCTCCCTTCTTTCTATACTACCACCCCGCCCACCCACCCACCCTCCTTCCTTCCCTCCGTCCTCCTTTTCTTCTTCCCTTTCTTCCCATCTTCCTTTCTCCCTCCCTTTCATTCTTTCTTCTTCCTTCCTTCCTTCCAATAATTTTTCCTTCCGTCCTCCTTCCTCATTTCCTCCCGCCATGCCGCACACGTACACACTTACACGGAATATGACTTACATGACATCCTACTTACACAGCCACTCCTGAACGCAACTCCAATTACCGTAAGTAGGAATGAACCCTTCAACGTGTACTTACGCCGGCACTTACACGCTGGGTGTTTACGAGAGAGAGAGAGAGAGAGAGAGAGAGAGAGAGAGAGAGAGAGAGAGAGAGAGAGAACAAAGGAGGAGGAAAAGGAGGATGGGGAGATGGTGGAGAAGGAAAATAGTGAGACAGAGAGGAAGGAGGAGAAGGTGATGTGGAAGAAGAAAGGGAAGTAGTAATAGTAACTGTGTGGGAGGGGGAGTAACTGTGTAGGAGGGGGAGTAACTGCGTGGGAGGGGGAGTAACTGTGTGGGAGGGGCAGTAACTGTGTGGGAAGGGGAGTAACTGTGTGGGAAGGGGAGTAACTGTGTGGAAGGGGGAGTAACTGTGTGGGAAGGGGAGTAACTGTGTGGGAAGGGGAGTAACTGTGTGGGAGGGGGAGCAACTGTGTGGGAAGGGGAGTAACTGTGTGGGAAGGGGAGTAACTGTGTGGGAAGGGGAGTAACTGTGTGGGAGGGGAAGTAACTGTGTGGGAGGGGCAGTAACTGTGTGGGAAGGGGAGTAACTGTGTGGGAGGGGGAGTAACTGTGTGGGAGGGGGAGTAACTGTGTGGGAGGGGCAGTAACTGTGTGGGAGGGGCAGTAACTGTGTGGGAGGGGCAGTAACTGTGTGGGAGGGGCAGTAACTGTGTAGGTTTAAAGGACCAGTTCAGCACGTGGTCGGTCAGAGTACCCGCAAGTTATTACATCATCTTTATCGTACTCATTAACAATTAATACTATACCCTTTTTACTCTAACCTGGCCTAAAATTATCACATCCCTATCTTGGTTGCTGATTTGTAACAGTAGATTAACATTGCAATATGATGCTTGTCATGAAGAAGTGCTATGGAATGGATACTGAGCCGTAGCATTGTCTTTTTCTATCACTGAGCTACGTGAAATAAGCTGCAAAAGGACGAAAATCTAGGCCAAGTTAAAGTAAAGGAATGCTAATGCAATTTCTGGCGTAATTATTAAATACCAATGAAACGTGTTTTGCTGATAACTATGCTAGAAATATACATACTGTTAAAGCTGACATGTATACACGTGGCCTAATGAAGTGTATAAGCAAAGCTACATGTATACACGTGGCATAATGATGTGTATAAGCAAAGCTGACATGTATACACGTGGCATAATGAAGTGTATACGCATCCCTGACCCAACTACACACTGACTATTCGCAGCCACAAAATATCCCATTAAAAATCTCATAATATACAGCTAAATATCCCATAACATCCAGCTAAAACTCCCAGACTAAATCATCATCACGTTTAGAAAATTACATGTACGACACCGGCAGGTAGGTGGGTAAGCGCTGTCACAGCCATTCACTAACTGAACACCGATAATAACTGCCTTACTTCTAACATCGAACTAAATACCACGTTAAGAAATGAACAAGTTTGACATAGGAAGGAAGTTACAGTAAGTGGTAATCATCAAACACCGTGCGCTCACTAACTGGACCAAGATCAAAATGGCTGACCTTGGCGGTGGCGTCGGGGTGGCCGGCCAGTCCACCTTACGTCCTCAACGACCTCAGGCTGGCACCGTCTCTCCTCCACACCTTGAGACCCACGCCACCACCCGGCCAACGACGGCCAGCCACTCGTGTTCTTGAAAATGTCGCCAACACGCTCGGAAGACACAAATCACTCAACAAATAAAATACTTAGTCTGCAGTGGTGCCCGGGGTAAGAGAGGATGGTGTGTGGGAGCAGGGCAGGTGGCAGGTGTCAGAGCTGACAACCTTTCCGGGTCAAAGCGTCAACATCCCACCAGACCACACCACTTCCTACGCATATCACACGCAATCACACATGCTACTAAGTAATTTCTAAGCATACGAGTATGGGGCATAAAGAGCATATTTATCTACGAATTTTATGGACAACAAAACTTCTCCGTCCATCTGAAATATTGGTACACCCGATGCTTTGGACATGCGCGGTGCAACAGCGGGTTTCAAGATGCTACCAATCCAATCTAAACCATATAAGCCATTTCCCACCTGCAATATACGTATAGATTTTACAAATATATAATTATAACACGAAGAGATTGTTAAGATATATAATGGGTACTGGTATAATACGTATATTTAATCATATTAAGCAACCACGCCTGTCCACACTCAACTCACCGAAGAATAGGGGGGATGGGGAGGAGGGGTGGGGTGGGGAGGTGAGATCCAACTGCATCTGTTACGTTTTGTTTCATTACTCATAGTGATAAAGGCACGCGCTTGCTGGTGTGAGGCGTGAACGATAAAGCAGCCTTAGGGCAAATTTGGTGGAGGACTGAAGAAAAAGGACTACCTGCCGAGGAGACGAACGATCAGTACCCATTTGTGAACTATGATTACCATGAAGACTGGGTATCTTTCACTTGGTGTTTTATTTTTCGTAAAGATTCGCATTCGGCACAACTGATAGTGGATAAATATTTAAGCGTTACACCAGTCTAACATGATCTTCATATCTTCAAGTGATACACCAGTTAATATGAAGATCTTAGGTTCAAGAGAGATGCATAAACCACTGACGATGCAGTAAATTTAGGCGTTTCGACAGGGACCAAGACTTTTACGAGAGAGTGAAATAAGGAGAGAAAGACTAAAGCCAAAACGTAGGTCACAGAATCAGATGGGAGGAGGGGGTTGTGTTTATAAGGTTTTCTGAGTCTTATTTGTGTGTGTGTGTGTGTGTGTGTGTGTGTGTGTGTGTGTGTGTGTGTGTGTGTGTTTAACTTCACTTCTCGTCCTCGTCGTCGTCCTCGTCTCTCTCCTCCTCCTCCTCCTCCTCCTCCTCCTCATCATCATCATCATCATCATCATCATCCGTCTCCTCATCCTCATCCTCTTTGTACCCATAGGCTCATCTGAACATGATCCCTATGGACTACAGGCTTGCCTAGCGCTTCTCCAGCAGTCCACCATTTCCTCTCGGGGGATAGGGAAGAAGGTGAGGAACGTTTGTATTACCGTGAGAGTAAAAACAAAGATGATGGACGACAAGGCTGGCTGGACGAGAAAGAGAAAGAAACAGGCGATAGGAACGGAAGTTTTACGGGAAACAATTCCTACACGAGAAAAAAAAAAATGAAAATACGAATAAAGAAAAGACAAAGGAAATGTAACTTGACTGGAGCATGGGAATCGGAAACGAGATTATGAACTGAGGCTACAAGGAAACATGAGGAGTCGAGGAAAGAAATATGCAGGGAAAAGTGAAAGGAAAACTGAGGTTGACCAGACGAGGCCAATGTTATAGTAGCCGGTGCTAGTGAAATCCCTCCTAACAATATCTAATCTGTACTAATATCACTAATCCTACCCATATCCGTCCTATTTCAACTTCACCTAACCCAAACCAACCTAATCACATCTAAACCGATTTAATTTAGCCCAGTCTCACCTAACCTATCAATATTTGCTCGAATTGAACTCCGCCTGTCCTCGAATGACCTAATCCAACTTAAATTAACCTAACCTAATCTAACTTAACCTCACTTAACCCAGTCTAATTGTATTTAACCTCACAATCTCCCCTAACCTCCTCATACCTAACCTAACTAATTCTGACGCAGCCTAACCGCATCTAACCCTACCTAATCCTACCCAGTCTCACTTAACCATACCATACCCGACCTAACCCAACTCAGTCAAGCCTAAAATGACCTAATCCAACCGAACCTAACCCAACCAAATAAAACCCAACCCCAAAACCTATCAAAACCGACGTATTCTAAAGCAGTCTAACCTAATCCGTCTATATCTAGTCGAACGGAACCCAACCCAACCAAAAATTACCTAATCAGACCAAACCCTGCCCAAAGTGACCTAACCTAACTTTCGATCGGCTATATATTCGCTAAGAAAGTTTGTTGCTGCCTGAAAGTCTACGGATGTCAAATTCCAAGTTTCGCCTGTTCTGTGTACTAGTACGGTATAAGTATTGTGTGTGTGTGTGTGTGTGTGTGTGTGTGTGTGTGTGTGTGTGTGTGTGTGTGTGTGTGTGTGTGTGGTTAGATGGTGTAGGTGGGATGCTGGTGGTGGGTTGGTGGTGGTGAGATGCTGGGGGTGGGTTGGTGGTGGTGGGATGTTGGTGGTTGGTTGGTGGTGTGGGATGCTGGGGGTGGGTTGGTGGTGGTGGGATGCTGGGGGTGGGTTGGTGGTGGTGGGATGCTGGTGGTGGGTTGGTGGTGGTGGGATGCTGGTGGTGGGTTGGTGGTGGTGAGATGCTGGGGATGGGTTGGTGGTGGTGGGATGCTGGTGGTGGGTTGGTGGTGGTGGGATGCTGGGGGTGGGTTGGTGGTGGTGGGATGCTGGGGGTGGGTTGGTGGTGGTGGGATGCTGGGGGTGGGATGCTGTTTTTTTTTTTATGTGACCGACTCTGGACATACGCTTCACAGCCTGCTTTCAAGGCCCAGTAGTCCTCCTACGTACCGCACACCTCTACATGTCACCACTTCGGCGCTAACACCCACCTTCCATACTGAATACATGCTAAGGCTGTCTCATACAGGACTGGTTTATTGGTATTAGCGGGGGTATTTTTACGACATGTCGGCGGGTCTTCTGGTAGAACAGTAAAGTCTGATTTTATGAAATTCAAATCCTTAAACTGGCGTGGGATGCTGGTGGTGGGATGCGTGTGACGGGATGCTGGTGGTGGGATGCGTGTGATGGGATGCTGGTGGTGGGATGCGTGTGGTGGGATGCGTGTGGTGGGATGCTGGTGGTGGGATGCTGGTGGTGGGATGCGTGTGACGGGATGCTGGTGGTGGGATGCGTGTGATGGGATGCTGGAGGGTTTGATAATGTTTGTGTGGTGACTGCTTTATGTGCCTAGTTACCTCAGCCAGTGAAGTTGAAGGAGGTTATGTATTCACCCTTGTCTGTGTCTGTCTATCTATCTCTCAATCTGTCTGTCTTTCTATCTGTCTGTCTATATGTCTGTCTGTCTTTCTGTCTGTCTGTCTGTCTTTCTATCTGTCTGTCTGTCTGTCTTTCTATCTGTCTATCTGTCTGTCTATGGCCAAGATATATCAAAAACTTGCTATCGGCTTTCAATGGAATCTTGTAGGTAGGTGGGCACTGGGTCAAGAGAGAGACTATTCGATTTTTCATTAGATTTTTTCACTATTACGCTTTTGGCTCAATAAAAAGGAAAGTGGAAATCTAGGAATATACTGCACCTTAATGTGAAAATCTGGACAAATTTCTAAATAACAAAATATAAATAAAATTTATCTTTTTCTTGACTTGAAAACATGAGTTAACTTCGCTTCATTTTTTTTTTTTTCTGCCTCCAGGATCGTACTGTAAGCTGCTTTGGAAATTCTTTACATCTCTTCAAGAGTAAAATCAAAATACGATTAGGTTATCTTAGAGTAAAATCAAAATAGGTCAAGTTAGGTTTCCTTCAAGAGTTTAATCAAAGTAAAGTTAGGTTAAGTTATCTTTAAAATTAAAATAATTTGCAATGAAAATGCCAGAGAAGAAAAGTGTTTTAAATTATCTAAAATACTGAAAACAAGGGATCAGAATCTCGTTACTCTGGGGTTGGCTGAAACTATTATTTTACCGCAATGACGTCAAAATACAGCTGATAACCATAACATTATTTGGATAGGAATATATATATATAGTTTTTTTTTCATGTCCGACTCTGGGCAAAGGCTTCAGGGCCTATTCCCAAGTCCCAGTAGTCCTCCTTGGGGCCCAGTAATGCTCCTACATCTCCACATGTCACCACTTCGGCGCTAACACCTACCATCTATATTGAATACATGCTAGGGCTGTCTCACACAACACTGGTGTACTGGTATTAGCAGGGGTACTTTTATGACATGTCGGTGGGTCTTCTGGTAGATCAGAAAAGTCTGCTTTTTAAGAAATTCAAATCCTTAAACTGTTCCTTGCCCCAGCCGGGATTAGAACCTGGGTCCATTAGGATTCCAGGCATATCATTTAGGAATATTTGTTGCGAAATGGTCCAAGAACATAACCAAAATCCAAATTTGTACCAAAAATCTGGCTGTTCAATAAATGAATAGGCTAATGAAGCCAGTTTGGTGCGCCATGTGATGTCACGAGGGGTGGTGGGCGGAGCTGACCACCCGACGTGTGCAAGAGTCTGCCTGTTGGAGTTATTTTACCGTGGGAAAGACAGAACAGGAAGACAGAAGAACAGACACAGAAAAAGAATGATACAGCAGACCCTCTCTACACCAGATCAATGTGGGGGGATGAGGGAAGCCCGATCCGATGAAGCCGATAATCTGGTAAGTCCAATGGCTCCCCCACAACTTGGATTTCAAGCACATAATGGAAAATCTATCTATCTATCTATTGCCAGACCCCTCAATCCCGTACGGGGTGGCCACAAACAAATCGCCTCCATGTCGCCCTGTCCCCCGCCATTTCACTGCCCTGCTCCCAACTCACACCCCCCTCTCTCATATATCTCTCCACCCCATCCCTCCATCTCACCCTCGGCCTCCCCCTCCCTCTCCCCCCCTCCACCTCACTCACATACACTCTCCTCGTCAGTCTCTCACCCTCCATCTGATTTCCTTATGGTAAGTAAAATAATGTGATAGAAAATATTAGGGCAATAAACAGAGGTGGCTTGGCCTTGTGGAGAAGATGGAGACTGAGACACTAACTAGGACAGTGTGTGTGAGTGAGGTTGAGGAGGGCAGAGGGAGGGGCAGACCAAGGATGAGATGCAGGGATGGAGTGGAGAGTTATATGAGAGACTGGGGTGTACGCTGGGGGAAGGGCAGTGAAATGGCAGGGGACAGGGCAACATGGAGACAGTTTGTTTGTTGGCACCCCTTACGGGATTAAGGTATCTGGCAACAGATAGATGGAAAAAATAATGTCTTATTTGTCTGGCTGTAGATAGGTAGACAGACAGAATAAAATACTGGACCTTACTTGTAACAAAGGCTTTTTGTATCCTGGCTCCCTCTCTGCACCATCTTCACCTTGTTCTTCAGTTTACTCACCAGACTGCCGCCTTCTTGCATCACCTTAGCCACATCTTTCTTCTCTTTGGTTATCTTCTGCTTCCTTCATCCTGCAAAATCAATTTTCATAATCAGTACAACATTGTCATTTACAGTTGTAGTCTTGGTGGATTTGGATATTTCTCAACACCACTTTTTGAGCCATTTATTGTGCACATCTCATCTCAGTGTGCTTTTGTATATTACTGATGCCAACACTGTTACTATACAAGCACCATAAATAACAGTACACAATGTTGACGTGTAATATACAAAAAGGGTTGTTATGAGGGAGGGTTGTATATGAGAGAGGGGGTTGTGAGCTGGGGACAGGACAGTGAAATGGCAGGGGACAGGGCGATATGGAGGCGATTTGTTTGTGGCCACCCCTTATGGGATTAAGGCGTCTGGCAATAGATAGATAGATGGATAGATAGGCTGTTAAGGAAGAGCTGCTATCAAGCCTTCCTGTGCTCCCTACACAATTTAACCCTTTGACCAGACCTGATCCACTGCAGTTTTTATTCATGTTAACACCAAAGCATTTTATAAAACTAAAACAATTACTAGCAGTCACAGGCTTACAAAAACTAATTCAAAGTAACTTTCTCTGCAAATGGTCCATCTAAAAGTTATATTTAGGCAAACACTACATGATTTTACTCAGGCTGACACTAGTGCATAATAGATGCTGACATACAGTACGTCAAGTAATGCAGCACCAGTACAGGTACCTCAGGTTAAAAAAAAAAACAACAGCATACATTCAAAAGTGGTATTTCCCTCCTCAGTTAGCTCAAGTGCTATTAAAAGTGTGACAGTCTGCCTCTCACAACCCTACCCCCGACGTTCACACTTCACACTTTCCGCACCCAACTGTCATCCTCCACCCTCTCCACATGCCCAAACCATCTCAATCTACCCCTCATCACCACAACACCAATACACTCCAGTCCCAACCTTCCTCTCAACTCTTCAATCATAAACCAGCCCCCCAGGCCTCACATCCAAGGACACACTACACATCCTTTTAATCACTGTCATTTCTGTATATTTGAGCCTACAGATCTCGTCTTCCTTTACTGCCCAGGTCTCACTACCATACAGCATTACACTGCTAACACATGCTGCATACAAAGGTCCCCTTGCATGGAGGGAGAGCCCTCTCAATGTCAGGGAGGCAACAGCTCCCTGAACTTCTTCCAACCACTCCTCACTCTGGCCACAGACCTAGCTCCAGTCCCACCTCCAGCACATAACATGTCTCCCAAATAAGAAAACTCTTCCTTATACCCGAGAGGAGGAGGAGGAGGAGAAAAAAGAAGAAGGAAATGATGAAAAGAAGGATGAGGATGAGGAGGAAAAGAGAAAGAGGGGGAAGAGCGCGGAGGAGGAGGATGTGGAGAATGATAAAGAGAAAGAGGAATGGGGAGGAAGACAAGGAAAGGAGAAAGAGGAGGAGAAAAAGGAGGAAAAAAGACGGAAGAGGAGGAGGAGGAGAGGACAGGAGATGAAAGAAGGGGAGAAGGAGGAGGAGGAGGAGGAGGAGGGGGAGAGGAAATGGGTGTAATAAGGCCGAGCTACACTGTTTAATACATGATAGGCCTACAGTATTCCCCATACTTTTCAGCATTATAAAAACAATAAGAACAAGGATGACGAGGTTAATACAAAATAAAATGAAGAATAAAGAACAGTTATTAACATTACACCAATATTTCTAACTGTCTATAGCATGACGACTCCATCCCGTAAGAACAAACATACCGCCTCCTTATCGCCCTGTCCCCCGCCATTTCACTGCCCTCCCCCACAGCACACCTCATACACGTAGCCACTGGGGGGGCAGGGGGGCACTTTGCCCCCCCTGGGAATATTTGGGGGAAATGCTGAAAGGGATTTTTGGCATAGTTCTTGTATGACAATACAATTTTCCTAATTTTACCACCTGTATATTAAACAATATTATCTATTTCCAAAAATTTTATGTGGAAGCAATAATTTCCTTTGAAATTGAAAGCTAAATATAATAAAACCCTTGGGGAAAAAGTGACCATTTATAAGTTAACAATTTCCCCTGTCGCCGTAGATTATGTGGTTGATATTAGAGCTGTAATGATGTTTTGCACATGAAGCCTGATGAGGTGTAAAAATGGCCTTCCTGTCCCCTCAGCCACATTCTCTCATCCTGCAGCCATATCCTCTCACCCTGTAGCCAGTTGAAAACAAAAACTGCACAATTATTACACACAACTGAAACAAGCAGAATTTTCGAAGACTGCATGAAGCCATTTTGATCACCTCAGACTACATTATACAAGGTAAGCAGATATAAATAGGTGTGCCAGGGGCCTCGTTTGAGTGGGGGACAGGGGGACTTGCTTCCCCCCCCCCCACACACACTTTTTGGAGCCTGGGGGACAGAGTATCTTTTGTCCCCCCACTTTTCTAGGTGAGAATTTTCAAGATGAATAGCTCTACGCCGTTTTTTTTTTTTTTCTTTAATGGAAAAATCCTTTCAATGCAGCACAGTACAGTTCAGGTGATATGAAAATCATTCCCTGCTGAGAGGGGCAGGTGGCGTGGTCACCTGAGTCAAGGATTAAGACAGTTTAATCCCAGCAGATGTATTTATACTTAGGTCAGTCTTGACGTATGCACCACCCCTGATGCCTGAGCCAGTGAGAATCAAACTAAAAGAATAAGTAGTGGAAAACAGAATTTCTACTGCCTACCACCACAACAGTGGTGCAAAACAGAATACCAGACAGGGGGTGGCTGCAGCAGCGGATTTGAATTTATGCATATGTGCTAAGTGGAGAGAGAGAGAGAGAGAGAGAGAGAGAGAGAGAGAGAGAGAGAGAGAGAGAGAGAGAGAGAGAGAGAGAGAGAGAACCGCAAAGGAAAATAGAAAAAAACGATACGAATGTGGGAAAGTGTGTGTGTTCGGGACACTCACGCCAGATCTCGAGTTTTCGTTGGCCCATCCATTCCGCTATTTTTCTTCCAGCAGCCAATCAAAATACAGGGTTTATTTCCGAACATAAACAGATAGTATGGACGCCATTGCATCTCGTATGGTACTTGCTGTGCCGATGTGTGGTATAATTCATTATAATTTCATAGGTTATTACGCAAAATAGCTGTAATTCCTTATATGCACAGAGAGATAGAGACAGCAGGTAAATGATGCACCAAGAGTATAGCGTTGACAGTAATTTTTTCAGTTCTAAAAGTGCTCAAGAAATTTGTGGTACCGAGAAAAAAAAAAAATATTTTGAGGTAGAACGGAGGGAAGTTAGCATGCAGGTATCGATAATACTACCATCTACGAGAGTACCCTGATGACCAAGGATACTAGTGACAAGGAGATGTCTTTGCTAGGGCAACTCCAGTGCCTTCTAATTTATTGCTGGTGTTTCCATTTTCTCTCACATGAAATAGTAGACCTCTGGTAACATTATGTACTGAGTGTTTTTACATACTTGTCCTCTAAAAGGATTATTAGCTATTAACTTAAAGTAACTTCAAGAAAGCTGTGAATATGTGGGGAAAAGATAGTTTTTCTTTAAGACATTGGAACAAATGCGACAGTAATGATGTCAACTTATTTCTGATGACATAAAACATCAAATCTAGGAAAATTTGTGGTGACATATTATGGGGAAATATTCCAAGTGTTTGCCCCCCCCCCTGGCAAATTTCCTGGATACGCCACTGGCTCACCCCCCTCTCTCTCACATACCTCCATCCCATCCTTCCATCTCATCTTAGGCCTCCCTCCCTCTCCTCCCCCCCTCCACCTCACATACACTCTCCTCGCTTGTCTCTCGCTCTCCATCCTCTCCACGTGGCCAAACCACCTCAGTGTATTTTCTCCTAACGCATTCTATCACGTTCACATTAACACCACAACGCTCCTGCACTTCCTCATTTGTCAGTCTGTCTTTCCTTTTAACTACACATGCTCCTTTCAATAATCCTCTCTCCATCCCCCACTCTCAGCGAAACATATTTCTAATTTGCAATGAGCCTGGTATGGTGTGGGTAACAAAGAGAGCCAGGCACCGCGGAGCTGGGCATCACACGAACACATTCCCCGCCCGACATTAGGTGACTGAAGGCGAGGTAGGGGTTACCGTTGGTGTGGCAGATGCGATCATGCGAGTGTAGACGGCTTGGCGCCATGGGCTAACCGTCGGAGATGTACACCTCACCCTACCAAGAGCAACACTGAGGCTCACTGACTCGGGGCTGTTTGTTTGTTTGTTTGTTAAGATTCGTCCATTTTACGAATAAAATGGACCCGGGCTCAGGGTGTAGAGCCCGCCAGAGTTTTCAGTAACGAATGTGGAGCAGCCTCTACGAGGAACTGCTGGGGCTGGTCAATTTAGAAAATAAAGATAGGTCTGACTGCTTTAGACGGCTTAGGAGAATGTCGGGATTAACGACCGACTTCACAATGCCGGAGATTTCTGCCTGGCTGAGGATTTTGTTGTAGCTGAGGTCAGGTTCAGAAGCGTGTGGTGGCGGTGGAGACACAGGATGGTCTGTCTCCATCTCGTCAAGTGGTGGTGGAGGCCTGCCTTTCTTCCCCTTCTTCTTCTTCTTCTTTGGCTCGCCGTCAGTAGCAGGTGTTGGAGTCGAGGGCGGGAGATATTCTTCTTCCCTGTCGATGGAGGGGACGGGAGAAGGAGCCCTTTCCTCGGCTACTGACGGCGAGTAGCAGGAGTCTTCTGTGGCAGCTGTCTGTGTTGGCTCGGTGGGCGGTACAGTGGCGGTAATGGCAGAGGCAGCAGTTGCCCTGTTTAGGGTAGCGTCGAGCTGCAGCCTCTTCCGCGGTGTTGTGCGGGGTCTAGGAGGCTGCAGCGAGTCGTGTGACGCTCCTGACGAGGGGTTGGCCGAGCATCACGAGCGAAGCTCTGAGGGATGACAAGGTGTGGCAGCCAGTTCTTCTCGAAGATTTCGGGGAGTAGAACGAGCATAGCTGCCTTGTCATCGCCACAGAAAGCTTTCGCCGTCGCGATGCACATGGCGACAATGGTGTTCACATCCCCAGGACATCGGGGATCCCCAGGCCGCCGCCCCTGGGCCGTGGGGTGCCGCTGTGCATAGGCAGAGCCTTGCACAGCTGCACCCCCCGGTCCAGTGACGTGTATTGCCTCGGGACCCTTCGGTGTCTGGAGAATGTGGAACTCCACTATCTCACCCTGGCGTAACAAGGGCGAGTGGCGCCGAGAAGAGGTAGCAGCGATCCCTGAGCGATGTACAAATACATCGGCGCCAGAATCCTGGCGCCGGATGAATCCGTACTTCGCCTTGATGCTGTACCACTTCACGGTACCAGTGATGGTGGTGGTCTGCTCTCCTCCCTCAGGCTCAGCTGCCAGGTCAGCCCCCCTCAACGGGTCGTAGGCTGTGGCAGAAGTAGAGGCCATGCTGGAGAGAGGAGGAGATGTTGCTGCTACCGCTGCTGGACCGCGAATTCCTCGGGGCTCGTTCGTTCGTTCGTTCAAAGATTTCCTGCAACTTTATTGCAGGCCGGGCCATACATTAGCCCGGTCAGTGGGGTATGGGCTGGTTAAAAAATAGTAAGTGGGGAGGACAGGACCTAGGGATTGCCTAGCACACACGTCCTGTCTCCTGGCGGGCTTTGTGGCTGCTGGCATGGGGGTTTTATAGGTACAGGCAGACTGATGGGCGCCGCATTGGGGGCGGGGCTTGCAACAAGGGAAACTCCCATAAAATAGAGGGGAGCCTTATGTAACTTCGACGAATCTTTATACTGATCATTTTCATTTTTTTCTCTCTCTCTGTCTTGTTCTTGCGTTGCCTCCATGTTAAGCCCCGTACACACTGGGCATCAAGTTGCGCAACGTGTTGAAAATCACCATGTCACTGCATCAGCCTCGCGTGATGGTGACATGCAAGCAGCGTAGAGTCAACCTTGTATGTGCTGCCCTCGCGCGGCGATGACGACTCATGTTGGCCTTGACAATCCAATGGTGCCACTTGCACAAATTTTGTGGGTAATTTCAGACTGTCAGATTTTGAAAACTGTACAGTACTGAACGTAGGCAAGACCATGGGAGATATTACATACAACTTAGATAACAAAGTAATTAGTAAATCGGAATGCGAGAGAGATCTAGGAGTTATGGTTAGTAAGACCTCAACCTAGGCAGAAGTGTATTGATGCTAGAAATAAAGCAAATAGGGTCCTACGATTTATATCGAGGAGCAATTTTGCAACTTTATCTAGCATTAATAAGGCCACATTTAGACTACGCCGTGCAATTTTGGTGTCCGTACTATTGAATGGATATAAAGTCGCTTGAAAACGTACAGAGAATAATGACAAAAATGATACCTGATGTTCGGAACCTGTCACATGAAGACAGACTAAAAAGACTAAATCTGCACCGACTATAGGAAGACGTAGAGTAATGGGAGACTTAATTGAGGTGTTTAAGTGAAGGAAGGGAATAAGTAAAGGAGATATCAGCAAGGTACAGAACTTAAAGTGGGCATACAGGATAGAACTAGGAGTAATGGTTTCAAACTGGAAAAATTCCGTTATAAGAACATAAGAAGAGAGGATAACTGCAGTAGGCCGGTTGGCCCATGCTAGGCAGCTCCTAGAAGAGTAACTGAACTACTAGAATGATATAAGGATAGCAAAGAAGATATGAAGTGCTATGAAAAGGATGCAAAGCCATTGCACTGTATTTTTCTGCCACTGAACTGTGTGATATAAGCTGCAAAAAGACAAAAACCTAAGCCAAGTTAAGGCAACAAAAGTATAGTTTGTAGTTCACACTTTAAATCCATAAAGATTTTTGTTCATTCTCAGCATACAGTAATTGTCATAGCTCAGTGGCAGAGGACGACTGTACTAGGGTTCAACATCCCTTCCACAGAACTTCATTATTAGCGCCATGATGATGATCTGTTACAGCTCAACATTCAAGATGGCAAGTCTACGCCTAGATAAAATGACCTGAGTATAGCTGACGCCTAGTGATGTAGTGGGTGAAGGCACTGCGGCAGGATGGGGCCAGTCAGGGCTTAGATCTGAGGCACAGTTGAGGTTTGCTGATTACATTGCCATTCAGGATGCTGGCCAGCCTTCCCCTAACCCCACTGTGGCAGGGAATAAATATACTGTATGCGATGTATCTTATGGACATCCAGCTGATTTCAAGTACTGTGTTTTGGTGGCAAAGCTGGGCTGCAATGCTATATATATATATATATATATATATATATATATATATATATATATATATATATATATATATATATATATGCCTGTCACCCCTTATAACAATACTTAAGACTGAAAATCATTGCGGATCAGCTAAGTTAAACTACTGCTTTCTCAAAACAAAAGGTGTCAGTCAGAAAGGTAGTCCCACAAGAGGTGAGGCGAGGTGTTAATGAGAGGTATTCCCGGGGGTGGGGTGGGGTGGGGTGGGGTGGAGGCAGGTGTGAGGTAAGGTGTGAGGCTGAACCCCATGTGATTATAGTGCTCCAGGCTGTCTATTAATATCTATATTTATTTATCTATCTAGCTATTTTTAAACCTATCTATCTATCTATCTACCTATCTATGTCTACCTATCTGTATATCTATCTATCTGTAGTTCTATAACATTTTCTCCTTCTCTCTCTCCCCCACAATCTCTCCCCACTTCCCTTCCCTAGCTTCCTCCCCACCTCTACCTCCCATTTTGTCTTCAACTCCCTCCACTTCACCTCTCTCCCCCCCCCTCTCTATCTCTCCTTCCTTCTCAACTACCCCCTTCCAAACACCCCCAGGGTCTCCCTCCACCCAACACCCCAGGGGAGGAAGACCGCCCCTGAGATTTACCTGATAACCCACGTGTACCTTGCCTTCCTCACCTGTTTTACCTGTGTGTGTGTGTGTGTGTGTGTGTGTGTGTGTGTGTGTGTGTGTGTGTGTGTGTGTGTGTGTGTGTGTGTGTGTGTGTGTGTGAAGAAAATGTATGTGTAATTCATCATATGTACACTATTACAATATGCCTGTGTGTACGCCTTTGTGTGTATACGTGTGCGTCTACAAACATGTGCGAATATCCTAAGCAATAATAATATTCCCTTGTGAGTTGCCAAAATAATATTACTACAACAATATCAACGTTAATTTACAGTAATGCGATTTATGGAGAAACAAACCCGCTACATAAATACATAAAGCGCTACATACATTTACAAATCTAGCTGAAAGACTTAAACGCATTATTATTATTATTGTTATTAGTATTATTAAAGTATTTGTTTAGATTTTACTGCTTAATTCTCTGTCTGTCTGTCTGTCTCTCTCTCTCTCTCTCTCTCTCTCTCTCTCTCTCTCTCTCTCTCTCTCTCACTTCCTGATAACCCACGTTCACCTGTGGCTTCGTCAGCAGGTTAAAGTCTTTTGCTTCCTCTCTCTCTCTCTCTCTCTCTCTCTCTCACTTCCTGATAACCTACGTTCACCTGTGGCTTCGTCAGCAGGTTAAAGTCTTTTGCTTCCTCTCTCTTTCTCTCTCTCTCTCTCTCTCTCTCTCTCTCTCTCTCTCTCTCTCTCTCTCTCTCTCACACACACACACACACACACACACACACACACACAGATGAGGCCCCAGGTAAGGTCCACCACTTCACACTCATTGTTTGTTTTCACGTCCACACCAATGACCTTCTCTCTCTCTCTCTCTCTCTCTCTCTCTCTCTCTCTCTGTTAACCCAGTATTTCTTTTATCTGTTTCTCTGAATTAGTCATGTTCTCTCTCTCTCTCTCTCTCTCTCTCTCTCTCTCTCTCTCTCTCTCTCTCTCTCTCTCTCTCAAAACTTTACAATCTCAACACCTTCAGTCTTTTCACCTCCAAGTAATTTGTCTTCCCTAGGGTCATTTTCGCTTCACCCCCCCTATAAATCTTGCCCTCCTACAGCGTCCCCTTCAGCGTCTCAGGCGGAACAAAGGTCAAATGAGGTCTTATCTACGTTTAAACTCCGGGATTAGGACAGTGGGGATGGTGGTGGTCGGGTCTAAAGTAATAATGAAATAGATCATCTAAAATAATAATGAAACTTTATCTAGCATTAGTAAGGCCACATAGATCATCTAAAGTAATACTGAAACTTTATCTAGCGTTAGTAAGGCCACATTTAGACTACGCAGTACAATTTTGGTGTCCTTACTATAGAATGGATATTAATTCGTTAGAAAATGTACAGAGAAGAATGACAAAAATGATACATGACGTCCGGAACCTGTCATATGAAGACAGACTGAAAAGACTAAGTCTGCATTCGCTAGAGAGGCGTAGAGTAAGGGGAGACTTAATTGAGGTGTTTAAGTGGATGAAGGGAATAAATAAGGGAGATATCAGCAAGGTACTTAAAGTGAGCATACAGGATAGAACTAGAAATAATGGTTTCAAACTAGAAAAATTCCGTTTCAGTAAGGAAATAGGTAGAAATTGGTTTGGTAATAGAGCAGTAGACGAATGGAATAAGCTACCTAGTAAAGTAGTTGCTGCCTCTTCCATTGAGAGTTTCAAGCATAGGCTAGATAAGCATATGACTAATAAGGGGTGGATATAGAAAAAAGAAAATCTTATAACCAATACTAATTCATAATTTACCCTTTTCAGGTTACACTGTGATAGTCTCTATTCTCCTTTCACACTTTCCTGTAAAATGTCCACGCCAGTTTTTCTATACGGCGTGGTGTTCTTTCTGACTTTTTCCTGCCGGCTTCGGCTGGAGGGTTTGGAGGGCGGGGGAGAGCCTTCTTCTTTGCTGTCCTTATCTCATTCTAGTAGTTCAGTTACTCTTCTAGGAGCTGCCTAGCATGGGCCAACCGGCCTACTGCAGTTATCCTCTCTTCTTATGTTCCTATGTGAATGCTAAATGGTTCACGGTACTTCTCTCTCTCTCTCTCTCTCTCTCTCTCTCTCTCTCTCTCTCTCTCTGATGGTTTAGGCCTGTCACCCATTTTTCTTTACATCTCAGGTACACAAAAGGAAAATAGAGTCTGTGTAACATTCCTTTCATTTCTGGGTACTGACCGGGTGGGGGAGGGATTAGGGAGGTGGGGGAGGGATTAGGGAGGTGGGGGAGGGATTAGGAGGGTGGGGGGAGGGAAGGAGAGGAGAAGGAAGTGGAGGGAAGGAGGGGTAGTTGAGGGAAGGAGGCAAAATGGAGGGATGGTGAAATGGAAGGGTGTGAGAGAGAATGGTAGGTGAGAAAAGGAGGTTTGGGAGAAGGTGAAAGGAAGAAAAAGAAAGAAATGGAGAATGGAATAATGAGAGAGAGAGAGAGAGAGAGAGAGAGAGAGAGAGAGAGAGAGAGAGAGAGAGAGAGAGATTATGGAGACGAATGAGAACAGCAAACCAAATTACCGAAGGAAGAAAGGATGGATGAAAGAGGGAGACGAAAAGAAAAGAAAAGAATGAAGAGAAAGGAAGGAAGGAGAAAGTGAAGGAGAGAGAGAGGCCAAGGAGGAGGAGGAGAGAGAGAGGCCAAGGAGGAGGAGGAGGAGAGAGATTAAGACAACAAGAGGGATTAAGGGAGGGAGAGGGAGGTATGGAGGAGGGAGAGGGGGAGGGAAGAGAGGGGGGAAAAAAAATTAAGAAATAGCCAGAGTATAAACGAAGAAGGAAGAAGTGAGAAACAATGAAGAAAGGTAGATTAATAGACAAATAGTTTTACACAGATAGATAGATAGATAGATAGATAGATAGATGGACTGACTGACTGACTGAGAGAGAGAGAGAGAGAGAGAGAGAGAGAGAGAGAGAGAGACAGAGAGAGAGACAGAGAGACGAAAGAACAATCCATCTTATACCAAAAAATCCAAATTGCATCTCTCTCTCTCTCTCTCTCTCTCTCTCTCTCTCTCTCTCTCTCTCTCTCAATACCGCAAAGGAGGAGGTTGAACTGTTTGCTCGACATCTGAGTTTTATTGCGGGTTGAAGGATAATGACGAGTTTGTGTGTGTGTGTGTGTGTGTGTGTGTGTGTGTGTGTGTGTGTGTGTGTGTGTGTGTGTGGCTGATCTGATGGATGGTGAAGAGATGGAAGGCTGGATGGTTATGTAAGGACTGATGCATTAGAGAAACCGCAGATGCAGACAGAGATCGAGTTGGTTTATGTCTGTATGTTTATGTATGTATGTATGGATAGATGGAATAGAAAAATATTTACTAGTCAATTTTCCACCTGATTTTTACCTGTGTGTACGTATGGATGTATGCACGTATTTATAAGAACATAAGAACATGAGAAGAGAGGATAACTGCAGTAGGCCGGTTGGCCCATGCTAGGCAGCTCCTAGAAGAATAACTGAACTACTAGAATGAGATAAGGATAGGAAAGAAGAAGGCTCTCCCCCACCCTCCAAACCCTCCAGCCGAAGCCGGCAGGAAAAAGTCAGAAAGAACACCACGCAGTATAGAAAAACTGGCGTGGACATTTTACCAGAAAGTGGAAAGGAAAAGGGAGAGAGAAGAGGGAAAGGGAGAGAGAGAGATGAAATAGGGGGATGGGAAAGGGGCTGAAAGAGAAATAATTATGAGAGAGAGAGAGAGAGAGAGAGAGAGAGAGAGAAACCGAGCCCCTTCTGTCATTGTTATCACTCTCGCTCGATGATGACAAAGGAGTGTGGAGTCGTCCCAGTTAGTGCTGCCCTCGCGCGGCGATGGCGATCGATGTTAACATTGACAAATGACAACCACACCGTTGCCAACTGTAGGGTAATCATTTCTTGGTCAGCAGGGCAGTACGGTAATATCTAAGCAAAACGTAGGGTAAATACGAATTTTTTCTTTGAATTATTCTTATTTTGCAGCAAGATAAATGATGTACCGTAATATAGGGAAAGCGAATATGCTCAAAAAGGTACTTTTCTTTTATTTAACTTCTCTGTTGCCCTCTAGAGTCTACTATGTCAAAAGAAAAACTGCCTCAGCGCTAAGTAACGAGTCACCCATCATTACTGACACTGCTTCTCGTAAATCTGGCGGCTGACAACGCATCAGACTGTGAAGAATGTTGATGAGGAACCAGTGTTCAAAAATTTGGTTTGTTTGGCTAAATTGGTTCTAACCCTACCCCATTCCACTGCTGACACTGACCTTTTTTTTTTTTTTTTTTATGCTGTCACTGAAACAAACAAAGAAATAAACTGGGGCCAGAACTACTGAATGCTGTTCTTGTACAAAGTCTAGCTTGATAGCAAGGAAAGAAGACTGCAGAAATAAGACAATTAAATTTAAACACTACAATCTATATTATGTATCTATGTATGCTTTCAGAAATGTACACTCGTACAATCTATAGAATGATTTGTAAATTAAATTTGGGTGGCTCCAATATTTCTATTTTGGGCGGAAAAAGGATATAAAAGTACTTCTAATAGAACTTTAATAATGCTTATTTCTTTTTCAATATAAGCTTCATTTTGATTTAGAGAGGCCCAATATCTACATTACTGTATATATTCAAATTATTATTTTTGAAGGAACATATTATAATCTACAATTATATCCAATTATTATTTCTGCAGGAATATAAGGTGTAGGCCTAGTCTTGCACTAAACAAGAGAATCCACATTTTATGTTGTTGCTGTATACCGGCATATAAATTCAGTAACTACCAACCACCATAGTAATTTTTCATATTCATAATAGTACATAAGAACATAAGGAGAGGATAACTGTAGTAGGTCGGTTGGCCCATGCTAGGCAGCTCCTAGAAGAGTAACTGAACTACTAGAATGAGATAGGGATGGCAAAGAAGAAGGCTCTCCCCCACCCTCCAAACCCTCCAGCCGAAGCCGGCAGGAAAAAGAAAGAACACCACGCAGTATAGAAAAACTGGCGTGGACATTTTACAGGCAAGTGTGAAAGGAGAATAGAGACTATCATAGTGTAACCTGAAAAAGGAAAAGTATGAATTAGAATTGGGTATAAGATTTTTTTTTTTCTATACCCACCCCTTATTTGTCATATGCTTATCTAGCCTATGCTTGAAACTCTCAATGGAAGACGCAGCAACTACTTTACTAGGTAGCTTATTCCATTCGTCTACTACTCTATTACCAAACCAATTTCTACCGATTTCCTCACTGAAACGGAATTTTTCTAGTTTGAAACCATTATTTCTAGTTCTATCCTGTATGCTCACTTTAAGTACCTTGCTAATATCTCCCTTATTTATACCCTTCATCCACTTAAACACCTCAGTTAAGTCTCCTCTCACTCCACGTCTCTCTAGTGAGTGCAGATTTAGTCTTTTCAATCTGTCTTCATATGACAGGTTCCGAACACTAACTCAGCTTCAATGCTAAGGCGTAGTTGCGAGGATGTCATATTTCCAAAGTACGGGATGCTTGTAGTTTCCTATCATCATCATTCTTCTCCCACTATTATACGCCAGGATCCAGGAAGGGGTGATAAATTCATGAGAAACTTTTTATTTTCTTCTAATTTTCTTCTTGTTTTCGTTTCTTCTCGGTAGAAAATTAAATTTTTGGTAGTGAGTCGCCAAAAACATTTGCTGTTCACTGTTCATGGGACTAGGTTTAAATGCGCGCCAATGTCTTCCCATTCTACATGAGATATACGTACTGTATATAGGTTCTTTATTTTTCTAACGTATGCTTAAACAGTACAGTATATTTATCCTTTTGCTGCATGTACTGTGTTAGTACCAGTGATGTTCGTGTTCTGTTCATTCTTGAATGCCTTGTTACTGTAGAGCAAACTCGTACGAACAGTTAAAGACTAAACTGAACGAAATAGCACTCAAAATATCGTCTGAAATAAAATAAAACATGAGTTCAATATTTACGAGAAGGCATATCCAAAAGTCGTAGAATCATGAATGAGGCACTTTTTATAGGTTTTTGACCTCAAGGATTCCAAATCTGACCTCTGTTTTGACATTCACGGTCAGGATAACCCCCAATGACATATAAAACGTCAAATGAGATCAAAACTAAGCCAAGTAAACACAAAGTTTTATTTAAATCATTTAATGTTCAACTCCCGAAATACCCCAGGCCCTATATGGCAGATTTGTCTCCAAGCACTAAATTTGGGCCAGATGTAGACCAGAACAGACTGATTTCAATTTTGGAGGCCTTTCCCTTTTGATGTGAACAACATAAATGTGGGCACTTGCGAGAATGCTACCGCGCAAGTGTGTTACAAGGATGCTGAGCACCAATCACATAGGAATTATAAGAAAACATCACTACTGCAAGATCTAATTGATTCTAATCTAGGTATCGTCATTGTTCACACATCCACCTTCGCACTTGCACAACCCTGTGCAGCGGACTCCAGCCCTACAGCATTTGCAGTTTCCTGTGCAAGATCTCTCACAGCCACAGTGCAGGAGAATGGAACATGCCTTACTAGCATCTGCGAGTGATGTCCAGTATGGTAACCAGATACCTCAAACATGAGGATAACAAAAAGGAGCTATTCTCCTTCCTCAGTGAGGAGATTGTCAAGAAAGATGTGGGTGGGAGGCTCCTTCTCAGTACAAAGTTTGAGAATGTGCTATCCAATAGACCCTGTGATGTTTCAGCTCTCCAACCATGTAACCACCCTGAGGCAGACACAAGGATATTCCTTCACCTGGCACATGCTGCAGCACAGGGTCACAGGACAGCCTATGTTCATACCGTTGACAGTGATGTGGTGGTTCTTGCTGAACGCTTTTTCACCACACTTGGACTTTCACAGCTTAAAACAGCAAATTTCCAACACTTACCTCAGGGCAATGATGCAACAGCAACACACACACTCCCTCGTCCTCCCACTGTCCGGTGACAACTAGCAAAAGCAGCCAAGTAGCGATGCCTACCAAGACGAGAAACTTTTCCCGTAAAACTGATGTTTTAAGGGAAAAAATGCCTAGACGAGACAAAAAAATGATGAAAATAGGAAAAAAGAAAAGGCAGAGGAAATGTAACTTGACTGGAGCATGGGATTATGAACTGAGGCTACGAGGAAACATGACCCGAGGAAAGAAATAAACAGGGAAAAGTGAAAGGAAAACTGAAGTTGACCAGACGAGGCCAATGTTACGGTGGCCGGTGCTAGTGAAATCCCTCCTAACCATATCTAATCTGTACTAATCTCACTAATCCCACCAATATCTGTCCTATTTCAACTTCACCTAACCCAAACCAACCTAATCACATCTAAACCGATTTAATTTTGCCCAGTCTCACCAAACCTACCAATATTTGCTCGAATTGAAGTCCGCCTGTCCTCGAATGACCTAATGCAACCTTAATTAACTCAACTTAATCTAACTTAACCTCACCTAACCCAGTCTAATTGTATTTAACCTCACAATCTCATCTAACATTGCCATACCTAACCTAACCTATTCTGACGCAGCCTAACCCTATCTAAAGCGACCTAATCTCACCCAGTCTAACTTAACCTAACAATACCTGACCTAACCCAAACCAGCCAAGCCTAAAATGTCCTAATCCAACCAAACCTAACCCAGCCTAACCCAACCAAATGAAACCCAACCCAAAATATATCAAAACCGACGTATTCTAAAGCAATCTAACCTAATCCGTCTATATCTAGTCGAACTGAACCCAACCCAACCAAAAATTACCTAATCAGACCAAACCTTGCCCAAAGTGACCTAACCTAACTTTCGGTCGCCCATGAAATCGCTTTATAAGAAATTATGCTCTCTTGAAAGTCTACGGATGTAAAAGTCCAAGTTTCGCCCGTTCTGTGTACGAGTATGAGAGAGAGAGAGAGAGAGAGAGAGAGAAAGTGTGTGTGTGTGTGTGTGTGTGTGTGTGTGTGTGTGTGTGTGTGTGTGTGTGTGTGTGTGTGTGTGTGTGTGTGTGTGTGTGTGTGTGTGTGTGTGTGGCGATGCGTGTGTGCAAGAGATAGAAAAACCCAACTGTCGGTGTGAACCAAAAGGCAGGAGTGGCCATAAAGAATTTTCATGTACACCATTGGGGCTCCTCCACGTGATTCATAGGCTACGCCTTCGCTATCAGACGTAAGTGATACCGTTCTAGGAGATCCCTGGCCACAGCAGACCTACTCCCCACAGCAGACCTACTCCCCACAGCAGACCCACCCTCACAGCACACTCAGGCATATGTGTAGCTCTGGTGGGCTAGAACAGTAAGTGCTTCTGTTATACAAAACCCCTGGCCACTGGAATCCTTCTCTACTCCAGTGTATGCCTGGTGCGATAAAGCTGGCTCCTGTAGCCTTTAAGATAAGTACATATGAAGTGCCATTGAAAAGAGGTGTAGGTGCTGCCTCGTTTGTATCTTCATAGTGTTCCACCAGGTCGTCGGCAGATGTCTAGGATGCTACTGTGAGAAACATCGAGATCAATGGTTCATCCTGTTACAACATTTCTTATACCTGGCCCCTGCAGTACCTTTGACAAACAGTACTCCCTTTACCTGGCCCTTACAGTACTTTATTTACCTGGTCCCCACAGTACCTTTCACAGCAGTCCCTTTACCTGGCCCCAGCAGTACCTTAGACAAACAGTAGTCCCTTTACCTGGCCCCAGCAATACCTTTGACAAACAGTAGTCCCTTTACCTGGCCCCTGCAGTACCTTTGACAAACAGTAGTCCCTTTACCTGGCCCCAGCAATACCTTTGACAAACAGTAGTCCCTTTACCTGGCCCCTGCAGTACCCTTCTGTCTACCACCAAACTGCCAGCCTCACGTACTCCCATAATTCGTATGCTGCTGCACTACCTTATCCTGTACTCCTGTCTCCCTACATACATTCTATCACACCAAGCCTCACCATACCTACTCAGCTGCCCTTTTGTGCACTCTTCGGCTCACCTTCCCCAACTGCCTCTGTTTTTGAGCTAAAAATCTTCCTGTTGTTTCTGTTTCACTGCCTGTTCTTCTAGCTGGAGGGATTATATAGTGTTCTTTGAATCTTCACTAATGACGGCAAGGTTAAGACACACACACACACACACACACACACAAATGTATATTCAATGGCGTATGCACTTAAGTGCCACTTAAGTGCTAATTAGGTTCCACTTAAGTGCCACTCACGTTTTTTTTTTTTTTTACGTGTCCGACTCTGGGCAAAGGCTTCAGGGCCTATTTCTTGGAGGCAGTGACCTATTCCAAGGCCCAGTAGTCCTCCTACACCTCCACATATCACCACTTCGGCGCTAACACCTACCATCCATAATGAATACATGCTAGGGCTGTCCCATACAGGACTGGTGTATTGGTATTAGCGGGGGTATTTTTGCGACATGTCGGCGGGTCATCTGGTAGATCAGGAAAGTCTGCTTTTAGGAAATTCAAATGCTTAAACTGTTCCCTGCCCCAGCCGGGATTCGATCCTGGGTCCATTAGGACTGCAGGCCGCTTCTCTACCGATTCAGCCACCGCCTCCCCGCAGCTTAACTACCGCTTAAGTTGCACTTAGGCTGTACTTAACTGCTACTCAAGTGGCACGACAAATTTATGAGCCAGCCTAAGTGGCAACATAAGTGTCAACTTAAGTCCCAACTTAAGTGCCAACCTGAGTGTCAACGTAAGTGCCAACGTAAGTCCCAACTTAAGTACTAATTTAAGTGCTAATTTTAAGTGCCAACTCAAGTGTTAACTTAAGTTCCGACTCGAGTGCCAACGTCAGTTCCAACACAAGCGCCAACTTAAGTCCCAACACAAGTACCAACTCGTTTTAACTCATGCGCTAACGTAAGTCCCAACTCAAGCGCCAAATTAAGTCCCAACTGAAGCACCAGCTTAAGTCCCAACTCAAATGGTAACTTAAGTCCCAAATAAAGTGCCAACATAAGTTCCAACTCAAGAGCCAACGTAGGTGCCAACGCATGAGTCAACATCCAATTCAGGCATCAACTTATGTTGCAACTCAAGTGTCAACATTATCCAAACTCAAGTGAAAGCTTAAGTGCCAACTCAAGTGCCAACTTGGGTCCCAACTCAAGCGCCAGCTTAGGTCCCAAATCAAGCGCCAACATATGTCCAAACCCAAGCGAGAACCTGAGTACCAACTCAAGTGCCAACCTCAGTCCCTACCCAAGAACAAACTTAAGGCCCAACTCCAGTGTTAACTTAAATCCCAGCTCAAGCGCCAACTTGAGTACAAGCTCAAGCGCCAAGCTAAGTCCCAACTCAAGTGCCAACCCAAGTCTCAAATCAAGCACAAACGTAAGTCTCAAGCGCAATCTTAAGGCCCAACTCAAGTGCCAACTTAAGTCCCAACGCAAGCGCAAAAATAAGTCCCAACGCAAGAGCAAAAATAAGTCCCAACTCAAGCACCAACCTAAATCACAACTGAAGCGCCAACCTAAGTCCCAACTCAAGTGCCAGCTCAAGTTCTACTTCAAGTCCCAACTCGTCCCAACACAGGTACGAACTTCAGTCGAAATACAAGTACCAACTTAAGTCCCAAAGGAAGGACCAACTCAAGTTCTAACTCAAACGCTTACTTAAGTCCCAACTCAAGCACCAACTTAAGTCCCAAGTCACGTGCCTACTGAAGTCCCAAATCAAGTGCCAACGTAAGTTACAAATCAAGTGCCAACTTAAGTCCCAACTCAAGCGCCAACTTATGTCCCAACCCAGGCGCCAACCTCAGTCTCTACTCAAGTGCAATATTAAGTCCCAACTCCAGTGCCAACCTAAATCCCACCTCAAGCGCCAACTTGACTCCGAACTCAAGCGCCAACTTAAGTCTCAACTCAAGCGCATACTTAAGTCATGCAATCTATTTCGATATTGAAAAGACATAAGGAGGAAACCCGGGGATATTAATGAGTGGTTTGGAAGATAAATCGCTAAGGAAGAGGTGTTAGGGAGCCTCCTTACACGACGAGAATACAGGACTGAATCTCTCTCTCATCTGCAGCCTTGCATAAAAAAATACAGGTAAGCTTGCTGTTCTTTGTGTAAATCCTGTCATAGCAATAACAGGTGCTGGAGAGGAGGGTCTTGGCCTCGTGGCTTCGATAAGACCGCGTGGCTCTGATGCCTGGTCACACAAACGTCCCTCAATTGCCACCCTATTCCCCCAAAAAGTAATGGTGGACTGTAGCAGAAGGGTAACTTTAGCCAGGTGTTTACTGGGTTCACATTTCATATGAACTTGAGGCTGTATCAGCTACCAGTACTACTAAGATTTCTCACTGCACGTGGGAGGAAGCCATTCACATCAGGACATATGGAAGTGAAAAATGGCTGACGAAGAAAGGGAAACGAATGAATTAATGAGAGAAGAATAAGAGATGAAGGAATGAATGAGGGAGAGATGTAAGTGAATGAATAGATATGAAAAATAAAAAGGAGCAGGTAAAAGACAAGTCATAAAGAATTGTCAACACCGTCAGCCTCACTATGTCAAACACAAAGTTTTCCTGCTTACGTTCTTGATTTTACTCCCATCTTCAGCTTTATGTTAGGCTTTCCTGTCTCGTCTGCCTTTTATTTTGCTGATCCTATTATACATATATTTCCTCCTCTGTCATTTTTTTTCATTGTACATTTCTTCCTTTCTTTGTCTTTTTTTTTTTTTTTTCAGATTTTACTGTGTATTCCTTGCCTCTTTTGTCACTTTTTTTTTTTTTATTGTATATGATTTTTGACACCACCTGCCTACCTGTCAGCCTGCCAGCCAACTAGATTGGTTTCTTGCCTGCATAATATATATTCCTATATGTTTTGCCTGGCGCTGATGAGAAGCCTGTGCGTGGTGGCGTTGGACACTCTGGGTGGAGCAGCTGCGACATGCATCCGCGAGCCGAACCTCCATATATTTCCCTGCACCTCGCCGTGGGGAGGGTGGGGAGGGTCACTTCATAGGCTGTTGCTTGGATTTGCTGGATTTCCCTCCATTGTCCTCCTTACTGCGATCTTGCCTTGTTCCCGCTGCACCCTCCAAAGGTATGCTATTTGGCTTCTGCTAATTCTGTACTCGTTTTACTCTAACTTGGCCCAAATTTTCCATCCCTCCAACCTGAATGCTGAGTTGTAGCAATAGATTAATGCTAGAAAATGTAAGTCACAAAAAAGTGGTATGGACAGAGAGCCTTAGCGTTGTCCGTTTCTGCCAATGACCCATGTGAAGTAAGCTGCAAAAGGACGAAAATCTGGGCCATTTACAATGAAAAGATAATATACTGCGTGATACAACGATAATCTAGGACGTTGTGGAGAGTTGAGAAGTTTGTGGTTTGCAATAGAGGGACAGGTAGACAGAGACAGACAGAATGAAGACAGACAGACGCAGGGTAAGGAGACAGACAGAGGAGACGAAGCGTCGCGTTATTATGAGTGTAGTTGACTTCATAGAACATTGCATTATAGTTGTGCCCAAACTTTAATAGCACGTCTTCTTATGTATAACCAAAGTCGTTTGACGTGTAGTGAACACACACACACACACACACACACACACACACACACACACACACACACACACACACACACACACATGCAACTACATCAAACGGTTCATGCCTTACTCCACCGTGAACACAACACATCCACATACCCAATAACACCCCCCCACACACACACACATACATAACCACACACAACCACATACTTGTATAACCACACACACACACACACACACACACACACACACACACACACACACACACACACACACACACACGCACGCACGCACGCACATACATAACCACACACAACGACATACTCGTATAACCACACACACACACACACACACACACACACACACACACACACACACACACACACACACACACACACACACGCACGCACGCACGCACATACATAACCACACACAACGACATACTCGTATAACCACACACACACACACACACACACACACACACACACACACACACACACACACACAGCAACCACATCAAACCGTACACCCCTTACCCCACCGTACACACAACACATCCACATACCTAACCACACACACACACACACACACACATACACAATCACAAGTATTCTATGATGGGCCTTGCTGATAGAGGTGTGTGTGTGTGTGTGTGTGTGTGTGTGTGTGTGTTGTGAGGTGGGGAGGTTGCCATGGTAACACAGATGCCCTGCACCAGCCAAGCTAACACCATACGTATTGCCCACTGAGTCTCGCACTTTATATAAAACATCTCTGTACTCATATCTGATCCCAATATTGCAGTTTTTTTTTTCATCACAAATCGGTAAAACATACTCGAACTTGATTTTTGAAAATGATCCATGAATATTAAAGTTTTCTGTGACAAGAAATGAAGAAGGTGTTTGGTGGTGGGGTGCAGTGGGTGTCTAGCGGTGCATTGTGGTGAGAGACATACACCCACAGGCACATAATTACACAAACTTACACACACACACACACACACACACACACACACACAGGCACATAATTACACAAACTTACACACACACACACACACACACACCGCTCGCTGGTGCAGTGGTAACGTTCTCGCTTGCCATCTGGTAGACGGGAGTTCGCGCCTTGCTCAGGTTGCGAAAAGTTTCACTGACGAAGTGGGTGGTTACTGTCCCCCTTGAGCAAGGGGACGGGTGTGTGCGTGTGTGAAGGTCACAGCCTTGCCCTTAGATCGGACTATATGAGCTCTCAGCTCCCTTCCGGGAGGGTAAAAGCTGACGATCACGACCATCAGGTGATCCTGACCGACCCGGTGAATTACACACACACACACACACACACACACAAATTCATACACGTACAAATACACACACGTACACTGAGGAAGGGTGAGGCAGAGACTGGCAGGGAGAGGCAGAAACGGGTGGGAAAAAGCAGGGAGAGGGAGGCAGAGCCAGGGTGAGGCAGGGAAAAGCACTGTAGCGAACATAATGTGTCTGTGTTTTTGTCTTTAGCTGTAGGCAATGACGGAGAGAGAGAGAGAGAGAGAGAGAGAGAGAGAGGGGAGGGGGATCACACAGACGTTTCGATCTAGAAAAGCTGGTCAAATCTTAGCAGAAAAAATTATATCTTGGCCATAAGAAGGGATTTTTTTCATGACAGTTTTTTTTTAATACACACACGATTGTGAACAGGCATAAGAGTAACTACGTATACACACACACACACACACACACACACACACACACACACACACACACACACACACACACACACTCTCCTCTCTTTCTCTGCTGCTCCAAGGAAAGTCATCAAACGTCACTATAGCTGTGGTACCCTCCGTCTGAACCTACTTTCTACCCACTGACCTACTCTCCCCATTCCTCTCTCATTTTCCGCACTCTTCCCACTCCCCTTCCACTGCCACTCTCCCCATTCCCCTCTCATTCTCCCCACTCTCCCCATTCCCCTCTCACACTCCTCACACCCTCTCTCATTTTCTGCAATCCTTTCCCACGCCCACTCTGCCTACTCCCCCCACTCCCCTCTCACTTTCCCCACTCCCTTTCCCATCCGACTCTCCCCATTTCAATATAGTCTTGTGTGTGTGTGTGGGGGGGGGGATGAAGGGTGGCATACGGATGTGGGGGGGGGTTGTAGAAATGCGTGTTCATGGGCGCCTACGTGTGTGTGTGTGTGTGTGTGTGTGTGTGTGTGTGTGTGTGTGTGTGTGTGTGTGTAGAGGGTGGTTGAAGGGTGGCATACGGATGTATGGGGGGAGGGTGTTATAGAAATGCGTGTGTTCATGGGCGCCAAGGGTGGCAGTACGGTACGGTACGGAAAAAAATATCATAATTCCGATAGTTTAAAAATACCGCACCGTAGTTTCGTTGCATACATAAAGAACCGTACCGTACTGGTGCGATAAAATGAAATTTCGTTCCGAACTTTCGTAGTTAATTTCGTACTGTACGTCTGCCATTACGTTTCTGTGAAAATTAATCAATAATATAAATTATTTTTGCAAGCAATTCCTCGTCCAGTTTCAATACTCACTTATTATATTTGTGTTTTTTGCTGTTAGTGGAAATTATATATTAAGTGTGTGTGTGTGTGTGTGTGTGTGTGTGTGTGTGTGTGTGTGTGTGTGTGTGTGTGTGTGAGAGGTAATTGACCTAACATTTGATTTACATTCATATGGCAATGGGATTAAATAAAATTAAGGATTACTGACTTGGATTGTACTAGAATTTTCTGTGAAAAATTGTGTTTAAATCAGACTGTGATAAAAATCAACCACTTAACGGGTCAAGTAGCAATGCTGCAGCCGGCCCTACAGTAAATACCTAATCCAAATCATTATTTATATACTACTGTATAATCAAATCTATAAATTAATCACTTAACTCTGTAGGCCTACAGTGGGCAAGGAATATACGAGATACGTACAGCAAAACAAATGTCAAATAATAGAAATATACTGTATATAATAACCATTATCATATGCTTCTCGTAATTACTTACATGTCTCCCATCTAAAAGTATACACTATTCTATGTTCATTATGGCTTGACCAGAAATATTACCTTATAAGTCTGTAACACACACACACACACACACACACACACACACACACACACACACACACACACACGCTAAAACATAAGGTTATATCTTAAAACATTGGTCAGGGAAACAATTAGGTTATCCTATCTACAAGTCAGTATTTGTCATCTGGATTATTCTGGACAGTGGACAGTCACATAGGAATAATTAAGGACGGCAATGGGTACGGAAAAGGCACGGAAAAAAAAGGAATTTCGTACCGTACCGTACTTAAAGAAATGTCGTACCGTAATTTGGCACCGTTCTTACTAGTGAAAAAAATACCATACCGTACCGTACTTCCCTACAGTACCGTCCCGTACTTTTGAGGCGCCTACGTGTGTGTGTGTGTGTGTGTGTGTGTGTGTGGAGGGGGGAGGGGAGAGGAAGAGGAGGAGGAGGAATTATAGAGGAAAGAGTACATAAAGAGAAGAATGCAAGGAAGGTGGAAGGAAGAATGTGGAAAGGAGCAGAAAGGAGAAAGAAAAGATGAAGTTAAGGGGTATATGGAAAAGAGAATGGAACAGAGAGGGATACATGAGAGAGAGAGAGAGAGAGAGAGAAAGAGAAACAACAGGAAAGGGAAGGAAAAGAAAGCAAAAGGGAAAAAAGAGGAGATGAAAGGGGGAAAGGAGGTAGGATACAGGAAAGAACACAGATGACATAAGAAAGAGGAAGTGTAAGGAGATGTCGAAAAGAGAAGAAGAGAGAAAGAAATACACGGGGAAAAGGGAAAGAAGGGAGAGAAAGAGAAGTGAGAAAGAAAAAAGAAAAACGTGAAAGAAAAGATAAAGGGAAAAAAGGAGGGAAAGGAGAGAGGAGAGGAAAGGAGAGAAGAGAGGAAAGAAGAGACACGAAAGTGGGAGGAGAGAAGAGAAAGAGAGGAGAAACTAAGAAAAGAGAAGGGTGGTGAGAAAACTGATTGAGGTGTAAAATGGGGAAGCGATTAGAGAGAGAGAAAGGAAGGGGAGAGAGGGTTATGGGGGGGGGGTAAGGATTACAGGAGAGAGAGAGGGGGGGGGGTGAAACAAATAAAGACACTGAACGATAAACAACGGCACAATGACGAAGGCATTAGAGGAATTGCAGAACCTAAATTTTTTACATCATTTCGTTCTGTTTTTTAAATCACTTTATCGTCTTTTTTTCTTGTCTCAGTCAGCTCCAACCTTCTCCTTGCTTATCTCTCTCCTCTCCTCCTTCGCCATTAAGCATTCTCTATTTTCAGCTCTTTCCTTTTATCGCTCCTCTACGACCTTGTACACGTCAAGGTCAGCCGGGGTTGTCAGGCAGCGCGTAATTTTTCACATTTGTTTATACTTTTCTTATTTCTGACCTTATTTTTCGTGCTACATTATTCATTTACGTATCATATTGTTCTCAGTGTGAGTTTCTATAAGGCTACATGCATTTAAGGTTGAACGGAATACAGCATTACCAATACAATAACACAATGAACAATAACATGTGAAAAAAACATAGGCAGCTGGTGTAAATGTGTATACTGTATTTTCGAAGTTATTTTTTGTGCCATTTTATTCATTTTAGTCTCTTTTTCTTCGTAAGTGTTTGTCCTGCAATAAAATGAGTATAAAATAATGAGCAAACAGCCAACATCACGATTACTAACACCGTAAACAGCGTAAAAAAAAGACCAGGCGCGCTCCATCAGCGCGCCTTCTCGTAAATATTGAACTCATGTTTTATTTTATTTCAGACGATATTTTGAGTGCTACTTCGTTCATTTTAGTCTTTAACTGTTCGTACGAGTTTGTTCTACAGTAACAAGGCATTCAAGAATGAACAGAACACGAACATCACTGGTACTAACACAGTACATGCAGCAAAAGGATAAATATACTGTACTGTTTAAGCATACGTTAGAAAAATAAAGAACCTATATACAGTACGTATATCTCATGTAGAATGGGAAGACATTGGCGCGCATTTAAACCTAGTCCCATGAACAGTGAACAGCAAATGTTTTTGGCGACTCACCACCAAAAATTTAACTTTCTACCGAGAAGAAACGAAAACAAAAAGAAAATTAGAAGAAAATAAAAAGTTTCTCATGAATTTATCACCCCTTCCTGGATCCTGGCGTATGATAGTGGGAGAAGAATGATGATGATGATGATGATGATATGAAACTACAAGCATCCCGTACTTTGGAAATCCTACACGCTTAAAGCGGCCCCTACAGTGTGCCTGTCAGCTGTGCGCTTTGCCATACTTCCAACTGACCTCCCATACAGGCAAGCTCATCTAAAAATATTTGTGGATGGCTTTGGTACAGCCTAGTATAGTTTTACTTATACAAAAAAGCTATAAGGTTTTTATGAAAGAATCGCTTTTTGTTATAGTAATTACAAAGAACTTTGTACAACTTGGCAGAGTTGCTCATGCTGTGCTGCCAGGTCTTTCGAGGCGGATTTGGGTCAGATTAGTGTCACACACACGCACGCACACACACAACACACACACACACACGCACGCACGCTATCCTTATCTCATTCTAGTAGTTTAGTTACTCTTCTAGGAGCTGCCTAGCATGGGCCAACCGGCCTACTGCAGTTATCCTCTCTTCTTATGTTCTTATGTTCTCATGTCCTGTTCTGCGCGCTTCATTCATTCTTCCGCACTCGAGGACAGTGGATGCCTCTCCAAAACCTCAATCAAAACACCTGCACAGTCAAGCCAAAGGAGTTATATACAATGTAAACCAGTATTTTCAGCGAGAGAAGAAGGGGGATTTTATTACCAGCTTATCAAAGGCTACTTGCCGGACAGCTGAGGCAACAAAAGTAAGCGAAAGAACAATAAAAAGAATATGCAAAGAAGCAAGAGATAATGAAGAAAGTAATGAATTTATGTCTCCCAAGAAACGGCAACGCACAAGACCCACTGCTGATTTCTTTGACGAATTTAATGAAGGTGTTCTACGACGAACCGTGCTCGGTTTCTACGAGAGGAAAGAGATACCCACACTGGCAAAAATACATGAAGAAATTAAAGAGAACCTTTCCTACCCCGGCAGCAGAGAAACATTGAGAAAGGTTCTGAAGAAAATCGGGTTTAAATATGCTAAGGTAGATGGAAGAAAGTTTCTAATGGAGCGCAGTGATGTTGCATATGGGCGTTACATATTTTTGAGCGCAATGAAGAAACATGTGAATTCTGGCAAAGACAGTAGGTGGTGTGGAAATAAAGTCGAAATATAATAATAATAATAATAATAATAATAATAAATGCGTGCGCGCACGCACACACACACACACACACACACACACACACACACACACACCAAGAGGACACTGCAAAAAACTGCCTTGCCTCGTATATGATGGTGAAATTTGAAGTTTTTGTCGTATGTAAGACCAAGTACGGTGCAAGTATTCCTAATAGGAATGGGAACGCGATCGGGATCACGCGAATTTAGAAAAAGTGGGCGGGGTTTGGCTGATTTAATACGGAAATATGTTACTGTGCATTTTAAGGGATTCGCTTGAATCCGCCACTTCTGCTCCCATCGTGCAATTCGGTCCAGCTCTATGCTCGCTTTGTTGGTAATTCCGTCAGTTGTCGTTGATCATACAAGTTGAGTAATGTCGTCTGCGTATTGGACGGCGAGTGAATCGTCATGTAGTGGGGTGGGGATGTCATTTGTGTAGAGTGTGTAGAGGGTGGGTGCGAGGGCGGAGCCCTGAGGTACACCTGCATGAAGCTGGAAAAAGTCTGAGTAATTATTTTTAAATTTAATGCGCATTGTGCGGTTGTCTAAAAAATTGCAAAGTAGTTTTTTAATGAGTGAAGGAAAGTTGAATTGTTCGCAGATTTTGTACTTCAGGCCAGCGTGCCAAACAGAGTCAAATGCACGTTTTACGTCTCGAGTAATAAGGGCTGTCTTGTATGCATTGCGGATGTTTTGGTTGATGCATAAGGATGAAATAAACTGTTAAATCTGTCCTACGTTGTAGCTTTCCTGACTACGTGTAGACCACAACAGCCAGTCTCTCATCTTCCCTCACAAATACGCCAGATGTTACATTGTGCTCTTAGGTTGTCTGAAGAAGAAAAGCTGCTTAGGGATGGAGAAATAATATAGCTAAATATGTCCAAGACTAATATCCAGTATCACCTAACGTTTGTGCGAGTGGCAGAGTTTAATAGTTATAAGGCATCTCTTGCTATTGCCCATTGTCATGTAAAATATTCTCTCCTCAGTCCCTGCTTGTCCTTTACCCCCCCTCCCTCCATTCCTCCATCTCCCCATCCCTCCATTTCTCTCCCTCGGCTTCCTTCGCTCTCCATTTCCCCCCCTCCCTCCCCCCCTCCTTGCTCTCGCCTTTCACGTCGCTATTTTTGACAGCTGCCCATCTCACCCACGCCGGTATTCGTGACCTGTTTTCCTCTAAGCATCAAGCTTTGTTGGAATCATTCTCTATTGGTTCCTCGATATTTTGGCTACGAAATTCCCTCTGTATATCAGCGTCCTAACAAACCCAGGGCGCCTTTATTATTAAAACAATAATGCTTACTCCTTTCAATCTTATGACGAATTATTCACGCTGTCCCTAAAAGACTTTAGAGACTCTTCGGACTGTAGTTCTTATATATAGTCGTAGATATAGTCTTCATTAACCCCCTCTATTCTTTTCTGGCAGGGAAGGAACTAATGGCCGGAAGCCGGCAAGCCTTTTACAACAGAAAATTGAAAAGAAAAAAAAAAAAAAAAAGCCAAAGATGAAGTTAAGAAATAATTTTGAGACATGTAAATTAGAAAATGTCATGCTTTTGAAGGGGTTAACATCATTGCCTAGACTAAGCCTCGTCTTACTACAGGGCCATTTTTTCACTTTATAGAAACACCGTAATGGGTTAGTCTCAAAGAACGTCCTTCCTCTGAAAATTAGGAGTATTAACGCCATTACTTAATCTCCATGTTCTTAAGTTTTTATGAATTTCAAAAGTTTAGGACCCCAAACTGCACCGACAGCTTATATACCCTCTCCGGGAAAAGGTTATAGAGTTGAAATTATACATATTAACAGTGACACCAGTTTTATTATACTCTAATGTGCTGATAGTGTGGCAACCAACATCCACTCCTGTAGTGCTGCCTAATTATATTTTCTGTCAACCCTCCTCTTCCTGTATCATTCATCCTTTCTGTCTATCATTCTTTCTACTTCAGGTGAGTACAGTACATCGCTTAACAAGCTTAATGGTTCCCTGTAACCCTTTGTGCAACGCTGAGTGGTAACCATACATCCACATAACAAGGCGATGTGCAGCAGACTATGGTGCCCATGTTAAAAGTGTCATTCTAAATGTGGCATTTATCCATGTAATAAACCGATACTCTTCCGCACGCCTTGCTATGGCGGGGCGTCGTCTGCTGCAGGAGAATCACTTCACAGCATGGGAAAGTCATGTCTGACACGAATTACTTTACACGCCAGACATACAATATTCCTCAAATCAGGCCCCCCTTTTATAAGTGACAACAGTTGTGGTAAGTCTGCATAGGTTAAAGAAAGTGAAAGAACAGTATTGGTTTACTAAGTTAATACAATACATTCACACCCACTACACGTAAAACTTCAATAACAGTGACAGTGTAAAGTGTACAGTGAATGACAACTTGTATACTCGACAGGTATTTTCATTTACATTCCATTATTTCAAAGTCCATAGTCTCAATTTCTTCCAAATGTTTCCTGGCCATACTTTACTTTCTCCAGTTAACTTTGATTACTTTTATTTCCTATGTCCGTAGCTATTTCTTATATCTTCCACTTTATATCCCACCATACTTTATTCACTTTTTTTTCCATATCCATATGACAATGTTTTCACAAAGTTTTGCGGCGATAGGTTAGTAAAATTTCACTGCACTACAGCCGCCTTCCTCAGCCTTCTCTGCTCCCACAAACTGCTGCCGACTGCGGCTGCGGTAGGCCACTTGCCGAGATATTTAACATAGATAGTCTGGAATTCTTGAAGTAGACGGTATGAGAGGGGCGAGAGAGAGAGATGAGGTGGGGATGTGTGTCCGCGAGTGCTGTGTGCCGGCTACTGCTTTTACAGAGACCTCTCACCCATCCAGGTCACGTTGGTTTGGCAGTGACATCGTCCACTCACCAGTCTTCTGAACTCGACTGAGCAACCAAGGCACATGTGGAGTTTAAAGCATTATTAATACACTTTGGTAAAATGTAATGTGTAATATGTTTCAGACATTCAGCCACTCATTCCTCTCAGCCATACTCATTCCTCTTACGAGTTTAATATGAATGAAAATAACTGGGGAAAACTTTCTATTCGATCCCAGACGAAGCAATAAAAATTAAATTTTGCAAACAGTGGACGAAATATATACTCAATGAAGAAACCACTTGTTTCACGAGGTACGTAAGAATTAACTTAGTTCTACAAATAATACGAAAGTTTTTAGGAATTTAATATCATGACTTAGTCAAGACAAACTACCCTGCAGGGGCGGTTGCTTGGCTCCAGTTGTAGTCTGCTCAGCTAGACACTGCGGGTTTAAACCAATACTTGTTAACGATTTTCTCGTCAAGAGGAGTTAAAAGACTTTTTTAACCCTTCCAGAGCGACACTTGGACGAACCACAAAAGACTTAATTGACCAAAACCCTATTCAGTCAGAGCTGACTGATGGGGAAAAAAAGGCGGACTAATACTGCAGGTACCAAAACAATGGAGGCAGTAATTAAGTGTAGTGAAGAGTCAACATTGTGCCAGCCACCGACCCAATATGGTGGACAAAATGTGGATATGGGAGTCAGAGGGTCAGGGTGTAGGAGAGAATATGGGAAAAAAAGAATGTTGGGAGATCAGAAATTGAAGATCATTACTTAAAACACACACACACACACACACACACACACACACTAATGTTCATTGTCACACAGACCAACAGGAGTACAACTTGAACTGAACAAGCTATCAGATGGTAGGTAAGGAAAACCTGACGGTAACTACATAACCTAACAAAATCAAAAATTGAAGCAAGTGACGAACACAGGTCACTTTTCAATAGAACCGAAAATTTCCCTCACGAATCCTTTATTTTCGTCAATACCTTAATGTAAAAGTACCTATAAATCTAACTAACCCCGTTGTCAGTCCTTAAGCTTGCAGTTTAAAGCCACTGCTCCACGATATGGAGAAATACAGGGGACAAGGGAAGGGGCTATGCTGCACCGCGCCTCTCATCACTACTGTAATGGATGACCTACCCCACTCGTCGTTATTGCTACAGCCCAGCACTTTCCTACGAACAACCCCAAAACAAAAACCACCTCCCTCTATATGTGGCTGTCGTAACAATGATTAATATATACATAAACATTTCAGCTGTACACATGAATTAAATGCAGATTTACAAATATTCAACCACCAGTGTCACTCGAATCACTCCTATCACCTATTCTTAAAACTATCACTATCAAATTTAAGTCCAAAACAAAGCTGTACAAGTAGTAAATAAAGAACATACCTTCATAAATGGTTAATATCCGACTACCACCTTCCCACTAGATACATCAAGCTTTAGTTCAACGGCTGGATCCACTGTCGATGTCCTCTAACATCAGTCACTAATTTCTCCAACTTACTCCCTCACGTATGGACTCTGGTCTAGCGCCGTGCAAGGTTATTCACGTCCCATTGCTCTTGGTTAACTAACTAATTTCATGCAGGTTTATTTCACCTCGACTCTGAATGAAGCACCACAGCTTCACGAAAGCATGAATATCAGTATGAAGTACTTGACTCCACGGAGGAGAAAAGATACGGAGTAACGACTCAACGTTAAAACTGCGAGGCCATTACCTTCACGCCATCTAGTGCACAAGCGAGATAAGGGAGAACGGGATATAAGAGAACGGTTACGGGGTAGACTATGTTTAGATTATGAATCGGGAATATATAAGCCTTCCACGTGACACTAAGTTATTCTGAAATAATTATATTGTGCATGAGCATCCTTCACCATTGATAACATGAGGCTGGTGAATAGTGTCCCATATAACGTATTTTGAGACAAAGATTCATTCCAGTGATAAAAGTCTTTGATCCGGAATATTTATGGATGTATTAATGGAACGCTCTGGTAAAAATTACAGCTATAAACTCATTCTACAACTCCCTAGCACCTCTTCCTTAGCTATTTATTTTGCTTATTACACCTTGCTCTCCTACTGTGCTGTATAAATACTTCAAGCTTTACCTTAATCTGCATAAAAAACGTAGAAAAGGATGTTAATCAGCCTTGTCCAAAAATATATCGTTAATGAAGTCTTTGGTTGACTAGTGGGAGGTGCCTGTGTGTTACCATGGCAACCTCTCACACCACCAGTTACATACACACATTTTCCCACCAGCAAGTTCCATTAGAGAGTAATGTGTGTGTGTGTGTGTGTGTGTGTGTGTGTACAGTCATGCGTGTGCCTGCACATCTCACCGCAATGCTCCGCCAACACCCACGACACTTTTCTCCTTAATTTCTTACCACAGAGAACTCTTACATTCCTTGATCTTTTCAAAAACTTGGTTCGACGTCGTTCTTACATATTATGAAGGAAAAAAAAGGTAACTGTTGATATAAATGTTCGTAAAAAAACATTATATATTAACTGCGGGAGATATATTCTTTCACTTTCACTTGGCCCAGATTTTCGTTCTTTTGCAGCTGATTTCACGTAGTTCAGTGGCAGAAAGTACAATGCTATGGCTCTACAACCTTGTCTCAGCACATCTTCGTGACCAGCATCATCTTCCAGTGTTCATCTATTGCTACAACTCAGCATTCAGGACGGAAATAGGGGAGTTTTAGGCCAAGTTAGAGTAAAAAGAGTATAGTGGACAATATTCATAGTCTTGCCTTGGTTAGAGTGTGTTACACACACACACACACACACACACACACACACACACACACACTCCCTTCTCCACCATCAAGTCCTACCTTAGAATACTTGTGTGTGTGTGTGTGTGTGTGTGTGTGTGTGTGTGTGTGTGTGTGTGCGTTTTTGAATAGTCACCCAACCAGAGAAAGAGAGAGAGAGGCCGTTGACTGTGTGTGTGTGTGTGTGTGTGTGTGTGTGTGTGTGTGTGTGTGTGTGTATTAAGTCACCCATCCAGAGAGAGAGAGAGAGAGAGAGAGAGAGAGAGAGAGAGAGAGAAAAGGGAGTGGAGGGAGTGGCTGGGGACGCGCCAGACGAGAGAATATGACACGTCAGTTTCGTCCCCAGCCCGTCTCTCTGGCCTCTCGTCCCCAGCCACTCTGTTTGTCTGTCTGTCTCTCTGTCTCTTTCTGTCCATCTGTCTGTCTGCCTGTCTGCTTCTGTCTGTCTGTCTGCCTGTCTCTCAGTCTCTTTCTTTCTGTCTGTCTGTCTGTCTGTTTGTCTGTCTGTCTCTGTTTCATTCTGTCTGTCTTCCTGTCTCTCAGTCTGTCTCTGTCAGTCCCTCTCTCTCTCTCTCTTTGTCTGTCTGTCTGTCTCTCTCTCTCATCAGTGCCACCACGTGAAGGCGTGTCTATAGTGTTTGTGATAAAAGTCTACGTAGACAGAGGCGAATGGGAGAAGGCTGTGGTATTGGACTGTTGGGGGTACTGTTGATATTTTCTCTGCCTTTTTTTCTCATATACAGAGTGAAACTAAAGCTTTATTAATCCTCAGATACGCACAAACGTGATCTGGTACGAGTATGGCTGATAACAAAATATGTAATCAGAATAGCGGCCAGAAAAAAAAAATAAATCGTTGCTTCTGCTACTAGTGGATGTTATTACAGTCAACCGAGAAAGCCCGATGAAGCTATGTGTTTTTTTTTTTTTCTCCTATCGACCATTGAGGCCGGAGCCTCTGGTCATTAAGGCAAATATATATATATATGTATATATATTGACACATATATACATATATATACAAACATATATATATATACGCCGTACAATTTTGGTGTCCTTACTATAGAATGGATATTAATTCGTTAGAAAATGTACAGAGAAGAATGACTAAAATGATACATGACGTCCGGAACCTGTCATATGAAGACAGACTGAAAAGACTAAGTCTGCATTCGCTAGAGAGGCGTAGAGTAAGGGGAGACTTAATTGAGGTGTTTAAGTGGATGAATGGTATAAATAAGGGAGATATTAGCAAGGTACTTAAAGTGAGCATACAGGATAGAACTAGAAATAATGGTTTCAAACTAGAAAAATTCCGTTTCAGTAAGGAAATCGGTAGAAATTGGTTTGGTAATAGAGTAGTAGACGAATGGAATAAGCTACCTAGTAAAGTAGTTGCTGCCTCTTCCATTGAGAGTTTCAAGCATAGGCTAGATAAGCATATGACAAATAAGGGGTGGATATAGAATAAAGAAAATCTTATAACCAATACTAATTCAAAAAATTTTTCTTTTCAGGTTACACTATGATAGTTTCTATTCTCCTTTCGCACTTTCCTGTAAAATGTCCACGCCAGTTTTTCTATACGGCGTGGTGTTCTTTCTGACTTTTTCCTGCCGGCTTCGGCTGGAGGGTTTGGAGGGCGGGGGAGAGCCTTCTTCTTTGCTATCCTTATCTCATTCTAGTAGTTCAGTTACTCTTCTAGGAGCTGCCTAGCATGGGCCAACCGGCCTACTGCAGTTATCCTCTCTTCTTAAGTTCTTATGTTCTTATGTACATACATACATACATACACACATCCATGCATATGAACATACACACTTTCATGCACACGTACATATATATATATATAATAATTTTTACTTTATTATTTTTTTGTAATTTTATTTTTATTATTTTTTATTTTTTTTAACCTTATATTACTTAAAAACTAAAATGCCTAATGTAAAGACCCTAAAACTAATCACCTAACAGACAAATCGCTAACCTATACTAAATCCTAAGAGACAAATAACTAGACCTACACTAATGGTAAAAAAGCCTCGACCAAGAGAACACCATCGACTGCAGATATGTAATGCTTTTCTACATGACATACCTGCACTCATCACCTGGTGACTGTCAGTCGAGGCACAACCTAATATAGGGGACATCAATATATGAAAGGGAACCAGACGAGTCAGGAACATTTTCATATACGTCAGCTGTCGGCCCTAATTAGAATAACTTAGGCAAGATAGTATAATGTATTTACATAATTTGTACAAAAAGTGAAGAACCTCGCCCAGCAGACCACCATCGACTGCAAGTGCCCAATACCTTCCTGTATTGCACACTTGCACTCATCAGCTGGTGACTGTCAGGCGAGGAACTTGCCTTAATGTAGGGGACATCTATATTAGAAATAGATCAGTGGGAGGAGGAACTATTTAAAATATGTCAACTGTCAACCCTAATTAATATTACAATATATACATATTTACCGTTGATAAAAAACAATAACCACACAGTAAAAAAGTCACATCACTCTGATCAGTCCGGTCTCTCTCAAGAAAGCCATCAATTTATCAGTCATAACAATGTCCCCATCACCCAGGATGGTGGAAAGGGTGAGGGGGACGTCTGCTGCGCCGCAGTAATTTATAAGTGAAGCACGTTCACGAATAAATCGCCGACAGCGCAGGATGATATGACTGATAGATAACACCGCATCACAGATGTCACAGTGCGGTAGGAAGCGTCTTTCCATATAAGGTTTCATATGTGTTAAAATGGTGGCATTGAGACGTAACTGTGCCAACACTTTTTCTTCCAGGCGACTGGGGCGGTTGGCGGTGTCCCAGTCGCCCAGGTACGGCTTACAGGTTGGAATATTTAGTCTGGTCCACTGACCTTGCCACAGAAGATTTACTGAGTTCTTTCCGAGAGATAGACTCGACCGTAGATCACGAGGAACGTCCCAAGTCTCCTCGTGCTCTACAGCCGACTTTGCAAGTAAGTCAGCCTGCTCATTACCGTAGATACGACAATGACCAGGCACCCAGATCAGCGTGAATGACTTGTTGCATGAATGCAACTTATTAACGATGCGGCCCTGGATCTCGTGAGAGTCCGTAGTGCAAGATGCAATTGCCTGAAGGGCTGATTTTGAATCTGAAAATATGACAAATGAGTCATGCCTAGAATTGAGAGCATAGTCTATGGCTTTGTCAATAGCAAAAAGTTCTGAAGTAAACACAGATGTATGAGTCGGCAACCGATACCTGAGGGCACATTCAGTCGACCACACACTTGCACCCTTGTCGATGGTTAGCCCGCCGGTGAGGTTGTCTCCGATCCAGGCGCACCTAGAGTCGGGGCAGTTGCGGGGAGAAGAGGCACAGGTCAGTGGTGGTTGGGTGGCCCTCTTGCCCTGGGTCATTAGCCCCCCCGTTGTCCCTTCCTGGGGTGGTGGGGTGGTGGTGGCCCGGTGGTGGGGTGGGGGGTGGTGGAGTGGATGGTCCGGCGGCGGGCATTTTATATATATTAATATCTTGAGACTCGGTGGCAGATATAATTAAAAAGGCGCATCTTACGTAGAGGTTAATGGATGATGATGCTATAAGCGATCATTTTCGACAGGTTTTACTCTAGATAATTAAAATCGTCTGGCAGTAATATGAACAGAGGCAAAGAGACGTTCTCAAAGTGAAGTGTTTAATGTAAAGATAATGATAATGTTTAAGTATATAACACGTAAGTGAAAAGGAGTATAGTTAAAATGAAATATACAGTAAAGCAAATGTTACCGAGCATGATTGAAATGAGTCTTCTGTCTCTAACTGGAACTCTGTGAACCCTTGAAGCTCCGAATCCCATCAGTCACCCTCTAACCGAGAAAGGGGGAGGACGCAGGTGCTGTGTGTATTTTAACTCGGTGATAGAATTATAGTGTGTAAACAGCTTCCCCGTCTTCTTGAGGTACAGAAGGGTAAGCGAGGATACTGTTCATTCGTTCTTTGATAGCTACGAGTTCTCTCCGCTGCGCCAAATCGTCTGTATTAATCTGAAAAAGTAAAGATGCGCTGTGGTGTTGATGTGGATGCGCTGGAGGGTGTTGGGAGAGGTACCTTGAGATGGTTTGGCCATGTGGAATGAAGACTGAGAGATTACCTATAGTTCTTCCACCTTAACTTGGCCTAGGTTTTCGTCCCTTTGTAGCTTATTTCATGTAGCTCAGTGGCAGGAAAATATAATACAGTACTACGGTTCTACGTACGTTCTTACCATGATGCTTGTTATTTATTTATTTATTTTACGCGTCATATTCTGGTATTCGTATTGCTACAGCTCAGAACTGAAGACAGAGACAGTAATATTAGGACAAGTTAGAGTGAAAGGAGTATAAGAGAGTGTATGTGAGTTAGGTGGAGAGACGAGTAGTGGAAGACCGAGAATAATGAGATGGAGGGATGCGGTGGAGAGGTATATGAACGATGCTGGTGTGAGTTGAAGGAGAGGCAGCCTGATGATGCATGACAGGGTAACATGGAGGCAGTTTGTTTGTGGTCACCCCTCCAGAGATTAGTTTTAGATATAAGAAAGAGCACCGAGATATAAATACATCCATAGTAGCGAGTCAAATGATTTTTCTTTTCTGTTGCTCTGTAAGGTCTTCTCTCAGCTTAACATAATCCTGGAGTTTTTGCTTGAATATATATCTTCATTAATCTATGCTACGTTCAGTGTAGGGTCGGACCTTACAGTCGGAGGGAGAGTGATAGCCAGAATTAACTCCCATGCTGACGAGGTGCCAGTGGGAGATGGGTGTCAGTAGGAGGGATGATGCATATGAAAGTGGAGAAATATGAGGGAGAGTGAAAAGGCAGAATTAACTACCACATGCTGGCAAAG